>NW_010317794.1:13318-13612 GCF_000700745.2 Antrostomus carolinensis
GGTCCCTGCCACCCCCCACCATGCTGTGGTTCACCACCTGCTTCCTGCAGCATCCCCCTTGGCTGGCCAGACCCAGTGATGGTTTCCAGCCCAGTAGAGCCCCACGCCCAGGCAGTGGAGTGGGTCGTAGCCAAATCCCGTGCTGGTGTGGGTAGAGCTCCACTGGCATAGCAATGCTGGGAGGTGGAGGCATCTCCATTGCTGGGATCCAATTGGCACTGGCCACCAGCATCACCCACCCTCCCTTGTAGGGATGGAGATGGCAAATGTGGGGGACCACGTACCCCCCGGAGA
>NW_010317794.1:13630-13940 GCF_000700745.2 Antrostomus carolinensis
CAAGCTTGGCTCTTAGGGAAGGCTGTTCTTCTCTCTTCCAGCCTAGTTGGACCACGCTTTGAATTTTATCCAACCTCTGACCCACATCTGATAATAATCAAACCATATTTGTTACAACAACAAGGCTCGTTAGGAGGCTGGCTCCGCTCGGGCTTGGGGGGGGGGAGGGGAGAGCACTTAGTTAAAGCCAATGACCTCATCTCATGTGATGTCATTCAAAGGAAAAACACTGAAGTCACTCACATATGGCTCAGCCTGGGGTTTTTCAGGCCGTAAAGCTTCAGATTTTCAAAGGCACAATGAACGCCTC
>NW_010317794.1:13961-14792 GCF_000700745.2 Antrostomus carolinensis
CCCCCCCACCTCGCTCCTCCGCTCGCTCTAATCCTGAATGATTTTCTGGAGGCCTGGGCTCAGAGCAATAAACGCATGAGGAGCTGTGTGGGGATGTATTAAGGAGTCCCACGGGTGGGAAGCTGGGGGGGAGACCACAATTCTCTCCCCCAGGACAAGGAAGACAATGCATCAAGCCCCAACCTGCTTCAAAAGATTACCCACTGCTGATGGATAGACACCAGTGGGACTGGGAAAGCTCGTTCCTATCCATCTCCTCTTGCTGGACCTTTGCATGTGAGAAGGCTTTGGTGGAGGGTCCATCTCCTCCAGACCATGGTCCTTCTTTGCTGGGACCAAGCAGATGACTCCATCTGATGCAGCCACACGCAGGTGTGAGCAGCCCAGTGCCAGCTCCTTTCCCCACCAGCTGTTGGGGCCCGTTCACCTCCAGCTGTTTGAAACCACTCCAGGATGAACATCCCTCCTGGGTGATGCTCTCTCGGTGGAGACATCAAGAGGAAAGATGAGCTGATGATTAGGGACTTGTTCTCTGGTCCCCAGCGCTGCCCTGCAGCCGAGAACCCCAGATTAGTTATTTAATCTTTTGTGCCTCAGTTTCCCCATTGGGAAATGCCAATTGTGGCATTGCCCTTACTGATGTTGGGATTCAGAGTTGAACATCTCCCAAGGGGTGCATGTTGCTCCCCAGGGGATGCACGTTGGTCCTGCCAGGAGCAGCTGTGGGGAGGGGACAGGATGGGGTGCAGCCATGGGGTACGGAGGGCAGCAGGGATGGAGAACGGTGCCACATCCCACCTTGGCACAGGGGTTTGATCACCCACCACCCCG
>NW_010317795.1:0-1998 GCF_000700745.2 Antrostomus carolinensis
GGCAGCCTGGTCCAATGCTTGACTACCCTTTGGTGGGCAGAGTCCAAGAGAATGCAGCCAAGGGCACACCGGGCTTATTTGCATGAGCGTAAGCAGCAGGTGGAGGGAAGTGATCATTCCCCTTGAGTTGGCTGCTTCCTTGATTCTTTTTTCCTGAGGCCAAAGGCACTGGAAGAGGGTGAAGCAGGCACAGGCTCCAAACATGGCTTGTTGGTGGAGATGGTGCCTGTACCACTGGGGACAGGTGACCTAAGTCAGGTTACAGGACACTGCTGTGCAAGCTCCCTTCCACGTGGGACACACACTGAGGCACACCATAAGGACACCAACACAGTGAAGTTCCACTTGCACCATCATTAGCAATTTATTGACCTGTCAATCAATGTGACCCCCAACTCCTGACAACAAAATGTGACTGCTCAACTGCACCAGAGCCCGGACAGAGGCACCTGCTACACTGGGGAAGGGCTGGAGCCCAGGGACCAAGGCTGTGCCCTGACACTCACCACCTTGGTGCTTTCTGCTTCAGCGTCCCCTTTTCCAAAGTGGGAACAATGCTGGTGACTTCATCTGGGAGGCTCTGTAAAGCCAGATGCCACCAGCTCGGGGACAAAACGGTACGAAAAGTGAGTGAAGCACCTCTTTCCCAATTGTCTGAGGGAGGACAGGTGCCCTTCCCCTCCCACCACAGGCTCCAGAGCTGGGAGCACTTCCAAGGCAGTCGCTGGCACCCACAGCACAGAGGCCAGGTGAGCAGGGATTATGCAGTGCACCCCATCATGATGCTGTGCACTGGGGAGGCCCCAAATGCCACACACTCGCTGCAAACAGCCAACCTGGAGAGCACGAGAAGGGGAGGGCAGCCTTGCTTTACCCAGGATCAGAGACAGTCTGTCTAGATGTGTAACACAACACAGCTTGGCAGCTTTCTCTCCTCAGATCACCAGACTAGTCTGAAAAGGCACTTCACTCCCCGTCCCATGGGGGAGGATATACCTGGGAAAAACCTTTAGAAGTGGATTTTTAGAAGAGGTTCAACAGGAAGCAGAGACTGCAGCACCACGGCAGCACTCCTCCCTGGCAGAGGCAGCAGTCCATGTGTTCAGATCAGCACTGATATATCCTGTACAGGAATCACCCCTGTGGCCTCATGCAACAGCCGCTATCTAGGACAAGTCAGAGGCCACAGCACCTGCAAGGGCGTGGGCTCAGGCAGACGAGGCCTCCTGCACAGCCTTCCCCGCCCCAGCCGAGGATCCGGCTCGCAGCTGCCCAGCGAGAGGGCTGTTGGGATGCAGCCGGCAGAAACGCCCCAGGGTCCAGATGGGGAAGACATTGCGGTACGAGGTGTAACTGATGGCACAGGACTTGTTGAACACGCCAGCAATATTCTCCTGAGAGGGAAACAGAGAGCAAGGTGGTATGGGTGAGACAAGAGGACCACAGTGTGTCCAGGATGCAGTGCTAAGCTCATTGCTTTCCTCAAGTCCCCCACAAAAAGCCACACGTGGCTTCCCTTCCAGGTAAGGGAAAGCATACCATGGCAATGGCTGCACAATGCCCAGGACACCTGTTACACCAGGAAATCCCTTGGAAAGACCAGAGGAAAGATGTACCTGAGGCCAGTCCCCATTGGGCAGCTGCTTATCAATCAACACTTGGATGCCCCTTTCCAGCACGCTGATGTCAGGGTACCTGCAAAAACACGAGGGAGATGTGAGCACTCCTAGGCAAACCATCTGCAAACCCCCACCCATCTGCTTAGGGAACTCAACCACCTCCAGGCTGCCCCAAGCTTGTCCTAGGAACACTGAGGGCTTTAGGAAGGCCCCTCACAACCCCAGGACACCAGGCATTAGGAATAAGGCAACATTCTTCCAGCCTCCAGGCTGGAGGCTTGCAGCTGTGATCCAGACAGACCTTTGCTTTGCACCAGCTCCCCCTCACCCACCATTACGAGCCTCACTGGCCTGCGGAGCACCAGCACCATGGTGGCCA
>NW_010317795.1:2139-5580 GCF_000700745.2 Antrostomus carolinensis
GCCTCGGGGGGCGAGTCCTGCTCCTACCTGGCAGCCATGAGCCCCAGCAGGGCCCAGCACGTGTTGTGGATCTGCGACACGGCACTCTGCACATAGACGCGCTGCTCGCATGACTCAAAGTCCTCTCCCCACCCGCCATCTGCCATCTGCTTGGAGAGGAGGAACTGGCAGGCCTGGGCCACCTCCCGGCACGCAGCTCTGCAAGGAGGGGGCAGAGAATCAGACGGGGCTGGAGACAGGGCGCGTTTGCACGCCCATGTTTCCCAGCTGCAAACAGGAGCCGTGCTCTGCCCTGCCCACGGCCAGGGCTGCCCATGGCCAGGGCTGTCCCCAGAGTTTGAGGCTGAGGCAGCGAGTGTCCTGGTCACAGTGCAGGCACGGGGTTTGGGAGGAGCAGTACCTGGGGCAGGAGAGCCCACGCGCAGCCAGGGCATCCGCCCAGCCCCACCGTGGAGTCTGGCCCCAGCCCGAGGGGTGGGTAGGGGCAGGGGAAGCAGACAGCCCCTTCTCACCCGTTGCGGTACGTGTGCTGCATGCTGGCGAACGCCTCCAGACCAAACCAGGTCCCGTAGGTGAAACAAACCCCCCAGCTCCTAGGAGGAAGGGAAGAGCAGCACTGTCAGGGTGCAATGCCCCAGGCAGAGGCAGGCTGTGACATGGTGGTGCTGACAGCAAGAGCAGAGCCAGGCACAGAGCTGCAGCCTGCCTTCCCCTATGGCGCAACCATGCCCAGTTGCACCAGCAGCTGCTCCCAGTTCACTCAGGCACCCACAGACACTCTGGGAGCAGAGGAGCTGGAGCCACCCTCGCCTCCAGGGACTGTCCGGGTCTTGTGCAATGCATGAGGTGCCTGCTCCACTTGGGCTGGGAGAGGAAAGGAGAGCAAAGCACAGGAGCTACAGAAGGATCAGCCCAGACTTTCCCCTCCCACAGATCCTGCCAGCCAGGAACGTTTGCCATCATGGTTCCTCTCCCGTTGGGACAGCCAGGGAAAAGCTGGGCGCTGGGAGCACTGCTTACCCTTCCCATGACCCATCGGCGCGCTGCTTCTTGCAACAGAAGTCCAGGCCCTTCTGCAGAGTCTCTCTGGTCAGGAGAAAAGACACTCACTTCAGGAGCAGCTCCAACTCAGTGGCTGCTTCGTCAAGGGCATCCATCAGTCCCTCTGAGGCCCGTCATTAGAGACCTCAAGAGGCAGGAGCGGACAGGCAGGCAGCCACGTCGTTCAGGATCTGAGTCAAGTCGTGCACCCATTGGGCACTTTTTCTGCCTCCTGCCAGCGCGCAAGCAGGGCACCCAGCTTACAAATGGCTTCAAGATCAAGGCAACTGCTAAGGCTGGCAGATCTTCACCAATTTCCTCCCATCTGATCCCAAACAGCCCTGCTCCCTGAGAGAGGCTGGGGACCAGCCTCTTGGAAGAGCTCTGGTTTGGAGAAGTCATAGAATCCCAGACTGGTTTGGGTTGGAAGGGACCTTAAAGCTCATCCAGTTCCAACCCCCCTGCCAGCAGCAGGGACACCTTCCACTAGACCAGGTTGCTCAAAGCCTCATCCAACCTGGCCTTGAAGTCACCAGCATCCCAGCTGTGTAGACACGAAGGGCCACCACAGGGGCTGCTCCAGGCCAGTGCAAAGGTCCAGGCAAGACCCCTGCCAAGGCTCAGCAGGGGCTGTGCCAACAGAGGCCATGGCAGGCAGCATGGAATACTGCATCCTGTCTTCTCCCCTACCCAACTCTTATCTCAGTGCCTCACCTGATCTCTGGGGCTCTGTGCTCAGGGAACTCGTTGTGGAAGTGTCTCAGTGCCTGCATGACAGCCGACGTGCACTCCACGTAGGTGTAGTCGATCATGATGTCGCCTGCCAGCAGGTGAAGGTTATCAGTGCAACGGCCCTTCTGCTGCGGAGCCTCTGAGCAACATGCTGCCAACCTCTCCCTTGGACCCTGGGCACATTTATCCCACAGAAGGACCTGGGCAGGGCCAGGCACCCACCGGGCATGATGAGGCCAGTCCACTGTGTCCCTTCACAGTGGACAGGGTCACAGAATCACAGGCTGGTTTGGGTGGGAGGGGAGCTTTAAAGGCCATCTAGTCCAACCCCTTGCAGTGAGCAGGGACATCTTCAACCAGATCAGGTTGCTCAGAGCCCCGTCCAGCCTGACCTTGAATGTTTCCAGGGATGGGGCTTCTACCACCTCTCTGGGCAACCTGGGCCAGGGTTTCATCACCCTCATTGCAAAAAATTTCCTCCTTATATCTAGTCTAAATCTCCCCTCCTTTTACTTTAAACCATCACCCCTTGTCCTATCGCTACAGGCCCTATTAAAAAGTTTGCCCCCATCATTCTTATAGGTCCCCTTTAAGTATTGGAAGGCCACAATAAGGTGTCCCTGGAACCATCTCTTCTCCAGGTTGAACAACCCCAACTCTCTCAGCCTCTCTTCATAGGAGAGGTGCTCCAGCCCTCTGATCATTTTTGTGGCCTCCTCTGGACCAGCCCCACACAGCTCCCCTTACCAAACACCTCCGAGGGGTTCAACAGCTCCAGTAAGTGACCTCCTCGCTTGGTTTCATACGTGGCAAAGCCTCCATCCGAGTTCCTCATGCTCAGCAACTGCCCAAACAAGCAGAGGAAGGGCTTGGGACTGGCTCACAGGCAGTACCACCCCAGTCTGGCCCAAGCCAGGTGTGAGGACAAAGTCAGACTCACCTGTCCATGGGGTTGGCAGACAAGCCAGGTCCCAAACCCCACTGACAGGCAGGCCCAAACTGGACCATTACGTTACATTACATCACATCCATAGCTCTGTATCACAGTCAACAGGGTGTCGCCATAGCAGGGCACAGGCCTTGTACTCACTTAGCAACACGAGATCTAACAACTCATCAGGCCTTGACTTCTCTTATCATGGCTCCGTTCAGCTGCCCGCCTTCCCCTTGCCCCTCATTTTTGCAGCACTTACCACATTCACGGCATCAAAGAGGCGCTCGGGGGGGACAAGCTTGGCTATGAAAGGGCACTTCTCCTGCAGCAGCATCATTGACTTCAGTCCCTCCGCTGTGCAGTCTGCCACGATCCACCCACAGTCTCGGGTGCTGAAGGGGAAGCCACCCTGGAAAGGGGTCAGGAAGGCTCAGGACCCTCCCCTGACATCTTCTGTTCTTGTAAAGGGGGGAGGTGCTGCCCCTCATTCCTATCACCTCTGCCCAAATCCCTGCCTCGCTCATGCATCCTTCGGACCAGTTCTGGCCACCGTACCTTGTTCATATGGCGATAATATTTCTGGTAGTCGGGCGGGTTCTCTGGGATCTGCAGAAGACAAGAAACAAGTGAGGGCTGGCTGGAGGTGCCTGGCTGCAGGACCATGGGCTGAAATCATCACAGATGCAGAACTGTGTGGGACTGGGCATCACCTGTCCTTTACTGAGAGAGGCAGA
>NW_010317795.1:5608-8981 GCF_000700745.2 Antrostomus carolinensis
TGAAGAGAAATCACACTTTGGCCTGGTTTCAGCAAGTGTTGCTTGCAAGTCTGCTCTCTGGGTGCCCTCCTGCCAGGGAGCTATCTGCTTTCAATGCTCCCACTGGCAGTGCCAGTGAGTGACCAAGACCTATGAGTGAATCTGCACCAAGCTGCTGGTGACAGTGACCCCCATCTTGAGCCACTGGCCTGGCCAGCAGGAGCTCAGCTCCTGCAGTCACTAGCCAAGGAGCCTGGGTTTCCCAGAAGGGTGCCTCAAATGTGTGTGCACCAGGCAGGATGAAGGGCAAAGAAGCCAAAGCTCACAGGTTTCCAGCCTCTCTTAGTCTAGGCAGCCAACCCAAACCCTGGACCTGGCAGAGGACCTCTCCAAACTGCAAAGATTGCTCCCAGCAACAGGGAGTAGAAACCAGGAGGCTGTCCCTAGGACTCTACTAGTCCAACCCTTCATTAGAGCTCTTCAGAAGGCAACAGATGCACCTGACATGGCTCTGAGAAGCAGCCACGTCTGCATCACCAGCATGTAAGAAACACTGCCAAGCGGCTCCGCTCACCTGGGTGAACCGGAGGAACTCATAGGCGTTTTGGAGGCAGGACGTGAAATCAGGCATCTTCTGTGCTTCTGCCTAGAAACAAGAGGTGCACAGTCCACAGTCAGCAAGGAGCTGAGGCCACCAAACATGCCCCTCAGGAAGAAGAGGATGTGCTGGGACCTTGCTGACCTGCTGATCTAGGTGCCATTAGTGCCTGGCCCTTCATACAGCCCTTTCTGTAGGTTTGCATTCAGCTTTGCTCACTGTTTCCATTACAAACACCACAACACACTGACACCATCACAAACCTCGATAGTGAGAACTGAACCAACGGCTGTTGCCGACATCACCGAGAGAGGTATTTGCACAATCATGTTAGGGGCTTACCAGGGCAATCACACCACCCTCCAAAAAGTATGCTTACCAGAGCTGTCTGCCCCAGTGCAGGAAAGCAGGACACCTGCACACTGTGTCTGCCAAACGGCAATGCTCTGAGGCCAAGGACAGCAAGGAGGAAGGGCCAGGGTTTCGCTGCGAGACTGCAGCAACTGGGAAGTCTAACCTGACCCACTCAGCTGGCGCTGTGGCCTCCTGCTTCAAAAGCAGCTGGCAAAGATGGGCTGTACCAGCTGTGCTGGGCACCCTGCCTACCACGGCTGAGGTGGCTCTGAGAAGATGTGTGATGCCTGGCTCAGCCATACGATGCAATGCCAGAACTGGCACAGCAGAGGGGATGCACAGTAAGAGCTGTTGGTATTCTGGATTCACCAGGAGAGACCATTTTCCCAAGGCACCACGTAGCACTGAGGGGTGCATTACCTCCAAGAAGGCCTGGATGGCAAAGGCAGTATCCCAGAGCTGGGATCCATTTGTGCCCTGGAAGAGACAAAGTAGATAGTGAGGTGCTGGCAGCAGCCTGGCCCAGCAGTGGGGTCTGTGGGACAGCGTTATCCCTCCTGCATTGCCCCCACAAGCTCCCTCCACCCTGCGTCTCAGTTTTGTCACCCAGCTGATGTGCTGGCATAGAAGGGACAGATGCAGCAGCTCACCAACAGCAAGGGAACAGGGAATGAGATGGCTGCTTCAGCCTGCTCTGTGCACAGCCAAGACAGGAGAGCTCGCTAGTGATAAGGAGCAGAGGGACTCAATGGCTACGAGAAGCACAGCTCAGTCCACATGCAGTATCTGTGGCCTGTCTTTCACTTCTCTCAGGACCCATGGAGATGAAGGGGATGGAGGCCTAGAGCTTCGTCCTCAGCTCACAGCCACAGAGAAGCAAAATAGCAGGATGGACACTACTGGCTCCTGGCACAGCCAGGGGAAGTGGCAGTGAGACAGACAAAGCCACCAGGCACCAAAGGTGAGATGGCAGGAGCTCAGGCCCAAGGTGAACAAGCTATCTCATTATTCCATGGGCTGCCCCAGCATGCCAGGGTCTCAGTCACAGCTGCACTCCTACAGCACTTCACCTGCATCTTCATGCCATCGAGGCCCAGCCTGTGGGAGGAGAGAGCACAGTGCTGCAGTGCGGGCACAGCCAGAGTGCCAGGAAGCGGGTCAGGAGCTGCGGTGTGCTCGCTCCACAGGGATCAAGAGCCGTGCTGTGGCACGTAGGTCACGCTCAGCCCTTACCAGAGATAATCAGGGATCCTGGAAACATGCTCCTGAAAAGCTGGGGAGTCCTTCCCATCCACGAACCAGCGAACCAGCATGTTGATCGTCTTGGAAATCTGCCGAGGGCAGCACTATCACTGCTCTGGATACAGCTTCTTCCAGCCCCAGAGACATATCCCTCCCACCCAGCACAAAGCCATCCAGAAGTGGCCTAGGCTTGGTCCCGACAGCTCCATCTGTGGCATCACTCAGCACAGCTGAGTTAGTGGGGCAGGTGTCATGAGGTGACTTCAGAGCCTCCGCTCAGATCATTTCCCTGGACCACAAGGAGAGGTACCCCTCACCAGGTCCACAGCTCTCCCCATGCCCTCTGCACCTTCTGTGCCCTTGAGCAGCAGGAGTTGTGCCTGAGCAAGATCTGGTGATTATGATTACACACCATGATTGCAAAGGGCTGGGGGCAGGGGGGCACAAGCTGGTCTCTAAAGAGCAAAGGGCAATATTCTTAAAGGACCGACAGCCAAATGTCCTACCGGCCCGATGCTGATGCACTTTGTGAATCTGTCATCAGCTTTGATGTGGTCGTACAGCTCTGTGATGGCTCGCTGCCGCAGGTGGGTGCTGTGGTGGGCTTCGTACAGATTCATGATGGCTACAGGAGAAGGGGACGTGCAATGAAAAGCCCACCCCATGCGGCCAGATTCACTTGCTGTGGCAGGTTGCGCCACTGCTCAGGTGATGACCAGTCGAGGAAAGCATGGGAACTGCTCTGCCCCAGAGTGCCCCGAGGACCTGGGCACAAGGCCCTGCTGCTCTCAGGGAGGGAGATGCTGAAGGATCACACAGTCCATGTCTCCATCCCAGCTCCAGGGCATACATCGGTAGCTGGCAGAAGACCCTAAAGAGCCCCCATGGTACAAGGCAGCTTCAGTTCCAGCACCACCAGCTCACATGGCAAAGGCCCTGCTGCCCCAGCCCACACCGCACTCACCATAGGCCACCCCCAGCAGCCAGCTGTGCGGGGTGTACACGTCACACGCAGCCACATTGTTCCTCTGGGCCGGCCAGTCTATGCTGGCGTAGTCCTGCACGTAGAGCTCCTGGAACAAGACAACAAAGGGCATCAGCCTGGCAAGCTGGGAGCAAGTACACAGAGGCAGCTTCCTGCTGGAGGCTGGCTCTGCTGCCTGGACAGACAGACTGTACCCGTAAGAGAGCTGTCACTTC
>NW_010317795.1:9055-11578 GCF_000700745.2 Antrostomus carolinensis
TCAGCTCCTTACCTGCCGCAAGCTCCGTACGAGTTCATCCTCTTCTGCTGACAGACGCCTGGCGTAACAGTAGCTCATGGGGAGGTAAACCTGGCGGCAGTGACACCAGAGCCGGGATGGGTGGGCTGGGAACCACGTGGGAAGCAGCCTGTTCGCAACAGAGAAGGTGCTACTGTGAGGAACAAGGAGGGCCAAAGGCAGCACAGAGAGATGATGTGCTGACAGGGGGATGCCCAAAGCAAGGCATGCCTTTCCCTGTCCCCTGTACCAGGCCTGCTACTGCTGGTACAGCTGCAGGAGAAAAGAAGAGTAGTAAATCCATAAAGGCTGGCCCTGCTCAGATCGGCCCTGCCAGGGCTGCTCCCTCCCTGCCAGGGCTGCTCCCTCCCTGCCAGGGCTGCTCCCTCCCTACCAGGGCTAGCAGACACCACTCCTGGCCCAGCTGATACACGGCAGGGAGGGATCCCGAGCTCAGAGAGGAGGAAGAAGTCAGTTCAGGAGCCCCTCTCTTCCCCACGTGACTTTGAAGGCAGAGGCTCCGAGTGACAGTTAAGTGCATCTGATGACAAAGCACCAGCAGGCCTTGGTACTGTGCAGCCCCTGATTTCCTCCAGGGAAAATGTCATACACTTTCCCTCTCTGACACCCAGAGGCCCTCTGCGTAATCGGAGAGGGTACGAATGAGGGTTTGAGCAGGCAGCCTTACATGTGGCTGTCATGTCCTGCTAGGGCCCAGTTCTGGCTGGCCACAAGAGCAGAAGATACTGGTGGCAGGCAGGGAGCACATGGATGTATCAGGGACCCCACGGGTCAAGCTAACAGGGCTGAGCTCTGGCATCTCCCATGGGTGCAGTGTTCAGTGCTATCCACCCACTAGCTGACTTTGCTGCTGGTATCCCAGCTGACAAGCGACTTGAGCATTCCAGGTCACAGCTGGAGTTATCCCAGCAAACACCAGTGCCTGGGAGAGCTCTGGGTTGAGGCTGGTGGCAGGACTGACAATACCCCCTACCTCCACACAGAAGGCAGCACATACCACATCTCTGGGAGAAGCGTGTTCATTCCCTCCCAGCTGTAAACGTTCAAGACAGCCAGCCAAAACTTCCCCCAGGAAGGGATTCCCACAGCACCTCCTGCAGAGAGCAATATCAGCTTTCAGGGTTAACACAACCATACCAGCTCCCTGCTTTCTTCCTCACCAAAAGGTCCACTTCTCCCCATGTTTGGGAGCATGCGACTCAGGCTGGGACACATGTCCCGAGAAAGGGCAAGAGGGCAGGCAAAGGTAAAAAACCATAACACGCTTTCCCATCGTTAATTGAAAATGCAGGTGCGAGCAAGAGCAAGAGTTCCTCCTCTACCTGGCAGCCCCCCACGTTCCATGCAGCCCTCAGGTCTGGGCAGACCTCTCTCACCAGCGAACCAGCCCTACAGCTGCTGCGCTGGGCACAACAGAGCTGACCTTTGCTGTGCAGCTTGACACGGGCCCGCACAATGTCAGGGTCATCCGGTCCGAGCCCCAAGATCCTCAGGGCTACGTAGTTGAGTGCTGTGCCAAACACTGTTGATTTGTCTTCCACATGCCTGTCACACATACAGAGAGTAGAGCCATTAGCCAGCTATTAGCATGAACCAGACACAACCCACTGGACAGGGTTGTCTTTGTCGGAGTGAAGCGAGATGCCAGGGGTGACTGCAGAAAAGGGGAGACTCGGCTAACCCAGGGATAAACACTGCTCTGCACTACCCTGTCACGTATTTTGGGATACAGCACCACAGAGGAGATGCAGCCAGACTCGATGCTCCATCTATCTCTGTGGCAAAAGGTGGACCTGGAGTGCTACACAAGCAAGTCCAACCACCCATGGGTGGTATCCCAGTTGCCAAGTCCCACTCCCCAAGCCTGGCCAGATTTGACAGAAGCTCCAAGTGCTGGACCTTGAAGATGCCGTCACTAAAATAAGCATCTTTTAGTGACTGAGAGTTGGGGCTGTTCAGCCTGGAAGAAGAGAAGGCTCCAGGGAGACCTTCTAGTGGCCTCCCAGTACCTGAAGGGGCTCCAGGAAGGCTGGGGAGGGACTTTGGCCAAGGGCAGGGAGTGACAGAACAAGGGGTGATGGCTTGAAAGTGGCAGAGGGGAGATGGAGATGAGATGTGAGGAAGAAATTGTTTGGTGTGAGGGTGGTGAGACAGTGTCCCAGGTTGGCCAGAGAAGCTGTGGCTGCTCCTCCCTGGAAGTGTTCAAGGCCAGGCTGGATGAGGCTTTGAGCAACCTGGTCTAGTGGAAGGTGTCCCTGCTGCTGGCAGGGGGGTTGGGACTGGATGAGCTTTCAGGTCCCTCCCCACCCAAACCAGTCTGGGATTCTGTGATACTCACAAGCCCCAGCCTCCGTCCGGGAGCTGCACAGAGCGCAGGTAACGCACCATCTCCTTCCGAAACCCCTCCGGCAGCTGGATCTTGGCAGTGTGGCATGTGATGAGGAGACCTGGCAGATGGGCCAGGCCGGCTCTTAGATGGAGCCC
>NW_010317796.1:0-5831 GCF_000700745.2 Antrostomus carolinensis
ATAAAATAAAATAATAAAATAAATAAAATCCATGGGTTTCTGAAGAGCTGGGTGAGATGAGCTCTGCCTCCCATTCCCCAGTGTCTCCAAGCAGGCTGTTGTCCCTCTCCCCCTGCACCCCATGGCCATGGGCTCAGCAGAATTTCTCACAAATTCCCCTCCTGCCGCAGCATTTTTGCAAGCCAGAAGATGCCATTAGTCAAGGCTGTCAAGGAGGGGAGGACAAGGAGGTCATTGGTGTCAATTCAACACCCCAGGGCACGTGGGATTATTTCTGGTCACCTGTCAGCTGGGTATAGCTCCTGTGCAAACACCTGGGGGATTTATGGGCTTCATAACTCACCTTCCACCAATATTTTAATGGTTTGGGGTTTTTTTTTTAAGTTTTCCTCCCTTAAATCTCACTCGAATATCTGAGGGAAGCACACACAAGCTAAGCTGAAATAAACAGGACGGTTTATTAGAGCAAATATTCCCAGGGTAGGCTCTCCATATTCCCTAGTCACCCTGGACTACCCTCAATCAGAATATTCTTGAGCTGAAATGTCTCAGTTTTCCTCTCATAGGCAAGTGCTGCCTTTTTGTGGGGGGGTTTTTGCACAATATGTGTGTAAAGTGCAGAGCTGACTCACAGCAGTGGCCTCTGGCTGCTCAGATGTGATGGAGGTAGATGTGATTTGGGGTTCTTCACATTGCAGGAGCTCGAGGATGGAGGCAAGTGAATTAAAACACAGGATTCAAGTTTGAATCAGTCTGATTTCTTTTTTTTTTTTTCTTCTTCTAATGGTTTATGGTCCATTTTAGAGAGCTGGTCATCCTCACCCCACCCCAACTTGGATCCCAAGTACCTCAAGAAATAGCTCTTTGTGTCACCCCATGCTTTTAGGATTCAACGCTCTACAAATTCCATTAACCAAATCCTTGCAAAGATACTTGCTTGGGAAGCAAATCCCATTGAAAAGAAAACAGAAGGATCGAGCTTAACAAGGCCAACAGGGAGAAGAGAGGGAGAAGGACCTGTGTAGCTGAAATACCAAGAGGCAAGACAGAGGTAGGGCCTGCAGAAGAGAGGTTGGAGGGCTCTTGGGGTGAAGGAGACCTCGTGAAGTTACGTGCATGAATATGTGGGACATGCCAAGCCATCCGAGAGCTGTTTGAAGCACCTTCATCAGTGAGAGCAAGAGGAGATCACTCAGGAGCCCTCCCTTGGTATGTGGGACATGCCAAGCCATCCGAGAGCTGTTTGAAGCACCTTCATCAGTGAGAGCAAGAGGAGATCACTCAGGAGCCCTCCCTTGGTGGCTTTCATGTCAGGGACCTGCAGAGAAGTGGTGGAGAACATGCTGCTAGCTCATCTCTCTGCTTATTTCTGTCCCAACCCCATCTCCTGTTAACCCTGGCTGGACCCCCAGCCCTGGCTCAATTCTCTTCTTGCCTTTTCTATCCTTCGGTGGGAAAGTTGCAGGTCCCTCTCCCCTGCTCCTAGCCCATGCTTGTGGAGATCTGATGGAGCTGACATCCCGAGTGCTTCCTCACTGCTTTTTCTCATGGGCATTGCCTGGTGGCCTGGGCTCCAGAAGCCATGAGAGCCCCCAAACATTGGTCTGGAGACCATGGCTCCAGCATTGCTCACTGTTTCACTGAACTGCCTGCTCAGGGAGATGGTACAGCAGCATAAATCATGGCCAGCGTGTTGCTTCAGGGTGTCACGAGGTCAGCGAGCTCCTTGTGCAACGTTTTCATGACAACTGGCCTAAACACACAAAAACCCCTGCTGACAAAAGCATTCCCTGGCCAGCAGGAGAGGCTGTGTGGCTTGAAGGAGGATGTCCATCCTCACAGCTCAAGGCACAAGGAGCTTTGCTTGTAAGAAGACACAATCCCTCTTGTCACAGAATCCCAGAACGGCCTGGATTGGAAAAGACCTTCAAGATCATCAAGTCCAATCATGAACCCAACACTGACCAGTCCCCGACTGCCCCATGTCCCTCAGCACTGTGTCTACACCACTCTTCAATCCCTCCAGGGATGGGGACTCCACCACTGCCCTGGCCAACCCCTTCCAATGCCTCAGAACCCTTTCAGCAAAGAAATTCTTCCTCACATCCCATCTCACCTGCCCTGAGCACAACTGGAGCCCATTTCCTGTTGTCCTTTCCCTTGGTCCTTGGTTGAACAGACCCACCCCCACCTCTCTCCACCCTCCTCCAAGGGACTTGCACAGAGCCACAAGGTCTCCCCTCAGCCTCCTTTTCTCCAGGCTCAACACCCCCAGTTCCCTCAGCCGGGAACTCAGAGACATCCCAGCTCAGCCCCCCGATCACAGGGCTGGGGGGACACCCAGTCACACAGTCACATACTTTTGACAATCAGATCCTCTCAGAATCTACAGCCCAAAGCCTTCTGGGTGTTTCTCTTCCCCTCTCACAGGGACAGGGATGGTTTCCTCATTAAATGAGGAGGAAAGCCCCCCCGAGATCCATGTGGGACACAGCAGGTCACCCTGGGAGCCCAAGGGACCCAAGTCTGGGCTCCTTAGGACACAGATAAGGGACATAACACCAGTGTTCATGGCTCCACGCCAGCAGGAAAACCCCCATAAATCAGCTCCTGCCAGGTGGGATAGGTGAGGACAAGTCCCTTCACCCTACAGAGGCTGCAGGCACCGCAGGATCTGCTCCTGGGCTTTCAGATCCATGAAACACAAGGGCAGGAGAAATAAATTATGATGTCCCACATGCTGCCTGGAAAACAGGAGCAGAGGTGCAAAGGGAAGCGATGGTCAGCAGCATCTTCAGGAGTGCTGGAGCAGAGCATGCTGCCCACCACACCACCCACGCCAAAGAGGGACAGGAACCCATTGGTGATGCTCCATGCTGGGAACCACACCTTTCGGAGGCAACTCAGTCCTGGAATGCCACAGATCACCATCCAGCTCGGATCCAAGTGATTTCTGGGCCTTCACCAACAGCCTTGATAGGAACTCAGCAACTGCACCACTGGATAATAAGCTTTTAGGTTCATTTTGAGGTCCTGCAACCCTTTAGAACCCCACGGCCCTGATCCTGCAAAGCAGATGACATGTCCTCTCAGTTGGGGATGCACCCTGGAAATCAGGGTGGGGGTCACCTGGGAAGCAGATAGGAGCCCAGCACAAACCTCAAGCAGGATAAGTCCTCACAAGCCCTGCCCAAAATTGTGCTTTCACCCACTGGGCTCATCATTTCCTCGCTGGCAGCTGTGTCATCATTTAAAAAAGAAAAAAAAATAGAAAGAAAAAGTCCTTTACCAAAATGTCACCCTGTTTCCTGTGTCAGCTGCCACCCAGGAGCAGAAGCAGCCTCCAGCTTTGCAGCATCCTGTTCTCAACGTGCCCTCTTGGTGCTTTAACCCCTGCAGACCTGGCTCCCTGCCACTGCCACTGCTCGCCTGAGGCCACACATTGAAAAATAAAAATGTCAAAAAAATGTCACATCGAGCCAGAAAACCCCAAACTTCCTCACTCCCTCCTCTAAGTGCAGGGTGATCGCCTCCTTCACACGGACTTTAAGATAAAAAAGAGGTGAGGGAAGAAAAATACACACACCATCAAACAGTGTCCTCCCCTTTTTCAGGGACAGTAGTGGAGAAATTAAGTAAGTGACCTGCAAAAAAGCTCAAGTTTCATTAATTGCAATAATTATTGATATTCCCCAACATCCTAGAGGGACAGGCTGCTAAGCCACAGACCTGTGCCAGCTGGGTGCCGAGTGACCCCTGGCAGGTCACTTCTCCATCCCCACGTGTCTCCTCTCCCTGGGGACGCAGGAGAAACCTCCTTCACAATGCACGACTGTAAAATATTGAGAAATAAGCAGAACACCACTTTTTTTTTTTTTTATCAGGCCCTTTCATTGTATAAATAATTTATTTCAGTTCACAGCATTATGTCTGCATCTTTAAAAAAAATAAATAAATAAAAAGACAGGAGGAACAGAAACTGAGGACAATGGCAAGGGCAGGACACAGGCAGCAGGATGGGAACATTGTGAAGGTACCTGGGGATATGAGACCAGGACCTTGAGACAGCTGCCACAAAAAAAAAAAAGACCCAAATACTCCCCCCCTCCCAAAAAAAAAGGTCATTCAAACATATTTAGAGAAGATGCACAACCTTGCAAAAAAGCAACAACCCAAGCAGTTTCCCTTAACAGCTGTTTTGCTGAGGCACCTCTTCTGCGATCGGCGACGCGCGTCTCCTTCACACAGGGAAAAATCAGCGGAGGGTTGTGAAAGGTGAGGGAGATGAGGTGCCACGGAAGCCATTAATTAGCTACTCGTTGTCAAAAAGTCTTTTGAATTATTGCAGAAAGCAAAAGTTGGTGGGAATGGCACGGCCACCACAAATGAAGTGTTTTGGCCAAAAAAAAAAACCCCAGCCATTTCTCCAAGGGGATGCTCAGGTTGCTCTCCTAGGAAGGAGGTCGCTCCATAAATCCATGTCACCAGGCTTTCCATGCCAACGTTTGCTAAACCAAGATCTACATCTCAACAGCAAGGAGGCAAAACCCCCAATCACAGAATCACAGAATGGTAGGAGGTTGGAAGGGACCTCAGGAGATTTCTGGGGAGATCTTCTAGCACCTTCCAATACCTCAAGGGGCTACAAGAAAGCTGGGGAGGGACTTTTCATAAGGGCAATTAATGACAGAACAAGGGGAAATGGGTTTAAGCTGAAAGAGGGAAGGTTTAGATGAGATATTAGGAAGAAGTTCTTCACTGTGAGGGTGGTGAGACAGTGTCCCAGGTTGGCCAGAGAAGCTGTGGCTGCTCCTCCCTGGAAGTGTTGAAGGCCAGGTTGGATGAGGCTTTGAGCAACCTGGTCTAGTGGAAGGTGTCCCTGCTGCTGGCAGGGGGGTTGGAACTGGATGAGCTTTAAGGTCCCTTCCAACCCAAACTATTCTATGATTCTATGATCTAGTCCAACCCCCAAAGAACAGCCTACACATGTCACGTTTAAAACCTGATGGTTTTCAAGCTGGTGGAGGAAACCACAGTTTTATATTATTTTGCCTCTAAAATGGGTTGCTCTCCAAAAAAAAAGGGTTAATGCACATGGCTTCTGTGGCACCAAAAATAAATAATTATTTTTATTCTTTCTTTTCTTTCTCTCGACAGCAAGTACCAAAGTGCTGGAGGTGAAGACAAAGCAAATAAAAGCCAAAGAAGCGGGAACAGAGCCACCCTGAAGTGATGGGACCAGCCCACTCACTCAGAGCACAAGTCAGGACTCGCGTTGGGAACTCAAATCCCTCAAGAAGAAAAATAAACCGCCAACGTTTGTTTCCAAAAAAAAAAAAAAAAAAAAAGAAGGAAAAAAAAAAACCCCAAAAAAGCTATTTTGAAGGTGCTGCTTTTATCACTGCAAGGGGAGAATCAACTCCCTGAAACCCAAAGGGCATTTTTCTTTTGTCTGCTTGGTGGTTTCTCCATGGATGCTCCGGGAAGAGGGTTTCAAATGGAAAGGCTGGTGTGTAAAATCAACCAGAAAATCCTGCGTGGCTCCAAATTCAGGATATTTGGCCCCCGAGGGAAGCATGGAAAAAGTCAAGACCTTGGTTTTCTCCTTCAGAGAGGTGGGTCCCAGGATAAAAACAAAGCCAACAAATGGCTTTGGGTCTCCAGTCCCATCCAGGTACCAAAATGTCCATCTGTAGAAGGAGATGGCAGGGCCTGATCCTGCCTTGGGCGCTCCGCAGGCAGAGGTAGCCCACATGGCTAGTGCTGGCAGCGAGGGGATCTCTGCTATAAATTGGGTTTAAATCCTTATACAAACCCCCCCCACCCCAACC
>NW_010317798.1:0-12812 GCF_000700745.2 Antrostomus carolinensis
GAGGTGAGAGTCCCCCAGGGAGTGCAGGGCTGGAGGCTGCGGAAGACCTGGGGGATGGTGCTGGTACGGGGCGGGGGGATCCACGCCTTCCCTGCCTGTGTATAGTGAAATTTTCTCTCAAACCCAAATTCCAGCATTTCCTTGTTTGCCCCTGGAGTCTGGTTGGGGCCATGAGGTGATGATGCACTGCAGCACTCTCTTTGCAGTTTCCACTAGTATTCAGTGCTTCCCTGAGTATTTTGTTCAGAGTGTGATAAAGGCTATACTTATATAAGGTCTATGCTTCCTGCTACTCTGAGAGGCTGGACTTTGTTCAGAAGGTCTATGTTTTAACTGTGCTTTATACAGTCAGTCAGTTGCGTTGTCAGTATTTCAGTGACTGCTAACTCCCAAGGAAATCCTGAAATCCTGTCCTGTAGAGGAAACTACATCTTTGGTCCCTTTCTTAATTCTGCTTTCTGATCTGTGGAAAAGCATCTTCATGGCTTAACAGCTTAAGTGAACTCTAGGCATGGCACTCTTTATAGTAGTTGGAAAAAGAGGAACAAAGGAAATGCCAATTTAAAAGTCTCTGTGCAAATATAATGGCACTATTTTCTAACATGATGCCAAATGTCCAAAATATGCTGGCTATCAGGCCAAAATGCTCAGGCAGTTGTGTTGGAAGGCAGGTTAATGTGGTTAATTTATAATTAAGGAGTGTTTTTTTTTTTTTTTTTTTTTTTTTTAAAGGACATGCAGATCATTGGGATACTGGCTTTGTACAAAGAAGCAGAAACAGAACAAATAATGTGTCTGGCCAGGCAGTTCAGTTAAGGGAAAGACCCCAAGCCAGTAATTTTGTTCTTCTACCTGGGCAAAGAGAGGAGAGATTTGGTGGTTGGATTTGGAGTGTTCCTCAATCAAGCAAGAATAAACCAAGAAACCAAGGTAAACAGGCTGACAGTGGAGCCACAGGACATTGGAATGAACAGGAGAATGAGGGAAGGAGAATGAGGTATCAAGGTGGACGAGCACATGAGAGAGCCAGAGGACCCTGGAATGAGCAAGAATATGTAAGTAGAGGAAGGAAGTATCAAGGCGGACAAGCACATGAGAGAGCCAGAGAACCTTGGAATGAGCAAGAAAATGAAGGTAGGGGAAAGAGGTATCAAGGTGGACAAGCCCAGGAAGAAGCTAGAAAGCTGAGGAATGGGCAGGAAAATGAAGGTAGGCAAAGGAGGATGCAACCTCAGGAGAGTCCTCATTTCTACCAGAACTCTACTCCAGGTGGTGCTTGGCTCAGTGAGCAGCCTCAGCAAGTCAAAAAGATTGGCTATAAATTCCTAGAAGGTCTCCTCCAGAAAGACCCTTCAGAAATTGTCATCACACTTGCTTCCAGTTTGGGTTTGAAGGAACTTCTTTCCCAAACAGCTATGAAACCCAGTTTCCTTCAGCTTGTTTGCCAGGTGCTTCGAAAAGCATGCAGCTCCCGAATGGATAGACAGAGTGTCCAACAGCTTCTTGGAATGGTGAAGGAGTCCAACTTTCTCAAGATCTGTCTGCCACAGTATTTGTCTGATGCGATAACAGAAGCAGTCCCTGCTGTACGTCATCAGTACCCTGTGCATATTAGCAACATCATTTCACTTCTTCAGGACCTGATTAGTATTTTCCCAGCCAGCTCTGTGCAGAAAATCTCCATTCTCTTGACAGTTTTGCCAGCATCCATAAATGCCCTGAGAGCTTCTGGTGTGGACATCATGGAAGAAACAGAGAAGAATCTAAATAAAGTCCAGATGCTTGTGCAGCATCTGCAGGAGAAGAGACGTGAAGGCACACTGAGGGCTGATAACTATACTCTTATGCAGCCTTGGACTGATGGTCAAGAAGAAACCTATCGTACAATGACCATTTTTCCAACGTATAATGAGGTACACCATGATAAGAACCCCTTTCTACGTCCCAATATTGTTTCTGGAAGATATGAGAGCACCAGCATTTATCTTGACACCCATTTCCGCCTTTTGAGAGAAGACTTTGTAAGGCCTTTAAGGGAAGGTATCTTGGAGCTTTTGCAGAGCTTTGAGGACAAAGGTTTGAGAAAGAAAAAATTTGATGATATCAGAATCTACTTTGACACACGGATTATTACCCCTCTCTGTTCCCCAACTGGTATTGTTTACAAAGTCCAGTTTGACATAAAACCATTGAGGTTTATACGATGGCAAAATTCCAAACGGTTGCTATATGGATCCTTGGTCTGCATGTCCAAAGATCACTTTGAAACGTGCCTTTTTGCCACTGTTTCTAATCGTGATAATGCAGATCTTGCCCATGGAGTTGTGCAGCTATGTTTTAATGCAGAGAGCCAGGCACTGCTGGCAGAGGTTCACCCCTCAGACTCCTTCCTCATGGTAGAGACAACTGCCTACTTTGAGGCCTATCGACATGTGTTAGAAGGGTTACAGGAAATCCAGGAAGAAGACGTCCCATTCCAGAGGTACATTGTGGAATGCAACACACAGGTGAAGAAGCCAACATACTTGACAATGGATACTGCCTACAACTTTGCACCCTTGATGGAAGATCCCCTGTCAGATGAAGAGGTGTACCCTGATGGTTTGAGAAGGCAAAGTGTCCATGTTCTAGATCCCAAACAGTGGCCTTCAATGGAAACCTTGAGATTAGATGAGTCTCAGATGCAGGCATTGAGTACTGCACTCACCAAGGAGCTGGCTATTATCCAAGGACCTCCTGGGACTGGTGAGAAACATTTGCTTTAAGTCTCTGTCACTTAAGGAGTTCTTGATTCCCCCATTTAGGGATATTAACTTCACAGAAAGCCAGCTGTACTGTCTCCAAAGCTTTAGTCCCATGTCTGATTGATGCTTGAGTAGCCCAGTTAGCGTGAGCTATGGAGAGGGTTAAAATATCCTCAAATACCCATATCTGATCTTATGCATTGCTGACCTAGTAGCAAGTAGACACCAACTGCACTATTGGCTCTACTTGTGTATTGGTGTGAAAAAAATTTTAACCATCCTTGATAACATGATACCTCTTGCTCTGCAACAGTTCTATTTGTCTTCGTAGCATGTTAGAACATTGGGAGTGTTCAGTTATGATTCTCTGTGTGAATAAAGCATTACAAGATTTAACTGTAATTTTTTTAAATGGTACCTGAACTCAATAAGCACCACTGCTTGTATTCCAGTAGTATGTGGATGTTGCATGTGCAGCCAAGTGTCATGCATGAAGCCAGAACCGGAGTGGGCTGGGGGATGCAGTGGCAGAGGAAACCCTGGATCTAGGTCCAGCACATAAACCAAAATACAGCATTTTTGCAGAGCATCGTCTTGCCCAACTACAGGCCAGAAAGACAGTGTCATGTTACTTTGCATTTTGTAAACTAGTTACCTCTGGGAGTCAGCTCTCTTGGCAGAGACCAGATTTGCAGCCCGGAAGTCTTACATCTGGTTTTGATGATTCCTGTATTTCAAGGTACTCCAAAGAGGACGGATTACCCTTTTCTGATTCTGAGCTTGTTTTGCAGGGAAGACTTACGTGGGTCTGAAGATTGTTCAGGCTCTCCTGACTAATAAGCATATGTGGCAAAGCACTGTCCAGTCTCCTGTCCTTATAGTCTGCTACACTAACCATGCACTGGATCAGTTCTTAGAAGGTAAGAGTACCTGACAAGTATGATGGATGGTCAGGTAGAAATTATAGTACAACTCTTACTTTGTCCATCTTCTGGTATGATGACCTGCCCTTTTGGCTTTTTCTATCCACTCAGGCCCCATTCATACACAGTAAGAAAACTTCACTCAGACCAATCTAGTGTAGCATTTGTAGACAAAGGGCCTTCTCCCTACCCCTTGTCCTACTGCGAAAAACAGAGCTTGCTTCTTTCCTACTAATTTTTCTCTTTCATTCCCAGGAATATACACATTCCAAAAACATGGGATGGTGCGTGTTGGGGGCAGAAGTAGCAGTGAGATCCTGAAGCAATTCACCTTGAGGGAGCTGAGGAAGAAGTGTGAATTCCGTTACAACTTGCCAGTGCATCTCCGGAGAGCCTATGTGAATGTATGTGCAGAGTTCACTGGAGATTATGGGACTGGGTTCCCTGTGCATTGGAGAAGCTAACTAAACTTCCTCCATACTTGTTCTTTGACCTTGTCTTACACTGAAGTCAGCCTTTTAATTCTTCTGTCCTTGCTCACTTGATCAGTTTATTGTCCTGCTGTTTTTGAACTTTTTTTCTCAGAGTATGATGATTCCTTCTTTCTCTTTGTTATGAGTAGATAACCAGTGAGATGAAACAGGCTGAGCAGGAGCTCCATGAAGGAGCGAAGCACTTAGAGTGCACCACATATGGAGTTTTGCATGAGCGCCACTTGGAAGCGTGCATTGCGCCCCAGCACTGGGACAGTCTGATGAATGGTCTGGTAAGAGAGGTCCCTTTCTTCTGAGTCAAGCAGTCCCAACGTATGCTTACTACCTTTTCTGCTAATGAGTCTGGGGTTTCTCAAGCACACTTCTTTTTAGCATCACTTGGCTACTAGGAAGGTGAGGGAGTGAACAGCAAGCTGTGCCAAGTGACAATAGTCTAGACTGGACAGGGCAGGCAGGGGCTTTAAATTTTGCTCCTTTAAACTGCAAAGATTCTAAGTGTTCTTTATCAGCATAAAAATAGAAGTACCCAAACAAGAGTCTCTTAAACTGAAGGGGAGGAGGAATGCTCTTTCTGAAGATCTGAGGCTGCTAGCACTTTAAGGCTCTGTAGGTCTCTTGGGGGACTTGTCCTAGTTTCCTGCTGCTGCAAGGTGCTGCTTTGGTCTCATCCTAAGTGAAATAAGTGAAGTGAAATAAGCGTGGCTGATTTTACTTTCCTTATATGAGGATGATGAGGAGTCTAACTACAGTGCTTCACAACACTCGATGATTCTGGAGTGGCTGGGCCTTGGTGTAACCGTCTTCACCCAGAATGCTGCAGAGAATATAGGGGCTGAGAATCCAGGTAAAAAACCCAACCGAAAAACAGAACAAAAAAACCCAAACAGGCAAACACCCCTCCCCCCATCCTCTCCAGATGTGTTTGCCTACGCAATGCATGTGTGCCAAAAAAGAGACGCTGCTTGACCTTGATTTCCACACAGTGATCTGACTGCTACGCTGTGATTCTGCTAGAGTGGCTGTTGCTTACTGCATGTGACTGGTGGCTCTCACAGGTTGTCAGCAGCAGAGAGAGGAGGAGTGGGAAGAGGAAGCAGAAGAGAAGCTTTTGGAGATCCCAGAGGAAGCTGACCTGATTCAAGCTGACAGAGTGATTGAGGATGAAGAGACAGCAAAGCCTCAGGGAAGGAAGGAACAAGATCACAGAGCTGTTCATGAGCTAGCCAACATGCTGTTGGCTATGAAGCTGGAGGACCAGGAAGAAGGAACAGCCCAGCCACAACAGAAGACTATGCAGTGGGAGGTAACGGAGTGCAGTAGTATGCTCTGGCTCTGCTTGACTGTGTAAAGAATAACATGGGGATGCTAATACAAAAGAATCTTTGCTGTAACTGCTTATTGGGGAGCTTTTTTTCTGCAGATAACTGCTGCCCAGAGGAAGAAAATGAAACAGAAGATGAAGGTTGAGCTCCGTAAACTGAGTGCAATGACAGAGTTAGAGGCCAAGGCTATTCAGGATCTGTGGCAACTTGATCTGAGCTCTCGCTGGAAGCTTTACAGGTAACAAAGCCTGTCAGGCAAATGTTTCCTATGACTGTTCCAGTTTGTGAGCTCTTTCTGTCAAACCATGGTGTTTTTGTCTGTATCTGTTCAACTCCTTATTTGAACATGCTTGTTCTTACCTTCCCTGTATTGCATGGGATCATCTGTCATCTCCACTGTGTGTGTTTGGGACTAAGTACAGATGCTAATAATATCTTGCCCACAAGACACAGAGGAAGTTTTGAACTGAATCCACTCAGAACTTTTGGATCACTATCTTCTTCCCCTTGCTGTGTGTGATAATGGCACTTTCTTCTTAGGCTTTGGCTGCAGACCTATCAGGGGTTTATTCGACGGAGGATTCTGCAGCATGAACAGCAATATCAGGCAGCAGCAGAAAGGCTGACAGAACTGAGGCTGCAGGAAGATCTCTGCATTCTCAAGGAGGCCCAAGTTGTGGGGATGACAACTACAGGTGCACAGCAGTTGGGAAGCAAACCAGTATTGCACTGCATCCTGTAATGGTTAAAGGACCTTATTGACAAAAGATTAGTATCATGTGCTGCTTGACAGCCTTGGTCAGGCTCTGCACTAGTCTGCAGCCTTCTTAATCTCTGACTCCCTTTGCAAATGTGGCTATTGTGCGACTCGTCAGTTAACTGCATGAACAGTTTTTGTGCACTCTTGCACTTCTATCTCAAACAACATTCTTCTAATAGAAATACTCCACTTCTTATGCCTGAGTAAAGTGCAGCTATACCCACATCACCTTCTGGTGATGATAGTGTAAAGGTCCTTGTAATGTGTTTATTTGTGTGTGTTGATCAATGTATTGAGAAGGTATCTCTTGAGTATCCTGAAGAGAGTGCTGGGAAAGGGACAAGGCAGGTATAGGACTCTAATCCCCACCTGCTTTCCCTAATAACTCTTCATATAGAAGCCATCCTTGGTATGGTGCTGTTTTAAAGCTTAAAAAGCTGAGTCTTGGAGGACCTTGGGAAGAACCCCAGTCTTTTCTGAGATAACAGCCTACTCCCTTCTCTGAAAACTCTTGTGATACTGCCTGCATGTAATTATATTCTGCTAAGGTTTGTCTTCTCTCCTTGCTTAGGTGCTGCCAAATACCGTCAGATCTTACAAAAAGTAGAGCCACAAATTGTCATTGTAGAAGAGGCAGCAGAGGTGCTTGAGGCTCACACCATTACTACTCTGAGTAAAGCTTGCCAGCATCTCATCCTCATTGGAGATCACCAGCAGGTAACATCCATGACTAATGCCTCTGTTGTGCAAATGAACTAGGACCTTTACGAAGCACTATATGTGAGCCTAGGCTTACTGCTCTCCAGTTTCCACAGGTACCACAAGTCCTGTTTCCTGTAGTTTTGGAGTAGAGCTCCTGTGGGACTTGTGTTTTAGTTTAATTGGTATGATTTTACATGAGCTTGTATGCACTTCAGTTGTGACTGTATCTAACTTTGATATTTAGCACTTCTGCAAGAATCCAGTCTCTGGCTTTTCTGTGGGGGGCCAGTGACAGAAGAAGAAATGAGTGCAAAGCCTTACTAATAGATAGGAGAAGTACTAAAATGTGAACTTCCTATCCCTTCTCTTTCAGCTGCGGCCTAGTGCAAATGTATATGACCTGGCCAAGAACTTCAATCTGGAAGTCTCTCTCTTTGAACGGCTGGTGAAAGTCAATTTCCCCTTCGTCCGTCTAAAATACCAAGTGAGGAAGAGCTATTAAAAACTCCATTTGCATTTAGGTTGTTTTAAGTTCACAATACACTTAAGTTTATATTTTTACACTTAGAGCAGCCTAAAAGAAAAGAATGTGCTATGTAATTCCTGAGAAGAATGGTAAGAGCTGTCAAACCGCCACAGTGTTCCAGTATATTTCCAATTATTCAGTGATGTTGTCCATAGCACTGTAGTTCCCACGTTTTAGTGCAACAAACATAGCTTATTGTGGCAGCTGAAACTTTCAGAACTCTGGAGACTCACAGCACAGATGTTCTCAGGTTGCTTCCTGCTAAATTGCTATAATCATCTATCTTGGTGCGTGGGAAGGTTAATTATACCTCCAGCAGTCCTGCACTAAAACTACCTGTAAGAGTTCACGTAGTAGTTTAAGTGAGGTGCTGGTTTTTGTTATCTAGAACAATGTTCTTAGATTTGCACTGAAAACAGCATTCTTACTACAACAACCTTGATAAATTATTCTCTTGAAAATACTCTGCTACTATGCCCCCTGTAATTGCTGGTGGTGGCAGCTATGGCGCAAGGCAGGGTGAGGACTGGGAGATGCTCCCTTCTTGTCTCTTGCTGTAAAGTCATCCTTGTCTTGTTTTCAGCCACAGTCTGTACAGTGGAACAACAGAATATTGACAGGGAAATATGGTGCTCCTTCCTCAAGACTGATAAAGCTGTTTTGTGTTTCAGCACCGTATGCGTCCTGAAATTGCCCAGCTTCTCTGTCCTCATATATACCAGAAGTTGGAGAACCATCCCTCTGTCCTCAAGTATGAGAACATAAAAGTGAGTTTTCAGCAATCCACGCTATTGCTTTCGTCCCCTGTAGCTAGTAAGCTAAAATGAGTTTCTGTAAAATACACTGTTCAAGGTTTTCAAATTCTTAGATCAAGTTCAGTTATTGAAATGTATACCTGAATCAAGGAAATGTATGATACAGAAGTAGGCAAGTAATTTGTAATTCTTCTGGCATTAGTGATGGTGGACACTGGAAATGGATCCAGTACTGGTGACTTTCAAAGAACAGTGAAAAATGGCAGAGGGACCAAAAGAATTGTAGGAGATTGAAAGCTAGGAAGAAATCTTAAATGAGAAACTTAAAGCATAATATATGAAACTCCAACGTAAGATAGGTGGCTTGGTTACTGGAACCTTCCTTCCTTGGGTTCTCTGTTCAGGCATTTTATCAATACGTGTCATCTCCAAACAAGATCTATTCAGCTTAAAAGTATAAAGCAATTGCTTATTGGTTAACACACACAATAAACAGCTGGAATTTAGTAAGTTATAAGCATTAGTATGCTTGCCACACCATAAGACACTTGAAGAGGCTTTGCTATAGTCAGGCAGGCGTCAGTCGGAAGTATCAGCCTCTGCTTTATCCTAAATGTTACTGAGTTTCCATCTTAACACTAACTTCCTATTTTGTGATTTGTATTTTCCCACTCTGAGATTTTTGTATTTCTCCATGTTGGTGCTTTTCTTGCATCTTTGAACTATTAATGATATCTCTGTAATTTTACCTGTAATTTCACCTTGCATAGCCCTGTTCCGCAGACCTGCTCACAGCTCTCTGTCACAACTATTTCCCCAGCAGTCTTAGCCAAGGTTACACTGCTATGCTGTATCAGAGCTAGCCCTTGGATCTCTGAAACACAAGTGACTGAATACTCTGGGAGAACTGGAGGTAGTTACAGAAAGAGGATTACAGTAGCTTAGCCTGTGTAAATCTCTCTTCATGAAAATACAGTATTAATTAGTTAAAAGCTCTTTAACGGAATGAGGAAAGCATATGGAAAACTACAGCAGAATTCTGAAACCAGACAAGAGAAAATTAATGTTGGAGGTTACTAAATTACTTAGAATAAGCTGTCTGGGAAAGTGGCAAGTCCTCTTTGGTATCTTGAAATCCAGATCAATTATTTTGTAGAAGAGGCTTTAGTTAAATAAATAAATAAACGAAAAAACCCCCCAAAACACCAAACAAACAAACAAACAAAAAAAGAAATGGAACCCCCACCAAGAAAAAAAAACAAAACACAAACCCAAAACAACAACAACAACAACAACAACAACAACAACAACAAAAAACTCCCAATAAAAGCCCCACCCAAAACACACAACCACTTAGGAGATGACAAAATTTTACCCCATTTCTCCTATGAGAAGCTATTCTGGAGAATCTTATGGTTCCATCTGGCCTTAAAACAAACTTGAGATATAAAAAGGCATCAAAATTGAACCTTCCTGTCTAGTACAATAACCAACATAGGTGATAGTACAATAACTGAACTAAATTGTACAGCAGTCTACACAAAAACTGTTCTTTTCCTGATAAAGACAGTCTCTGGATTTTGGCATGCAGCCCAATAGTTTGTTATGGGTAGAATTCCAGTTAACAGGCAAAAATTAAAGGGCCCTGCTAACTCAAGGCAAATAGAATTTTTGAACAGCTGAGCAGGCAACTCTGTACCCCTGGAGCTGGTAAGTGACTGCTGAAGTCCTTAGTGTTCCTAGTTTTCCTGGTGGAAAAGCAATCCTCCTCGCTTCTTCGTTTTTACTGCAGTAACAGGGAAGGAATGTTTTTTGCTAGGCAGTTTTAGGCAAGTGCTAAGCTCTGTGTACTTGTAACTTACTGTCTTTTCCCACATGGCTGTAACAATACATGAATGTGAAATGGAACTGTGATGCTTTGAGAAATGTTACTAGCATCTTCATCCTCTCTTTTCTATAACCTGAAAAGGTACAGTAGAAACACCTCTGAAAAGACAGGGAATAAAATCATCCACAGGAACTGATTTCATATTAGGATACTGAAATGTCACTAATAAGCTGAAATGTGATTAATAAGCTTAAATTCCTATCTGATGAATATGCTATGGAAATCTAAGAGGAAACTGCCAAAGTATGCAGTAACTGCACACCATAGTCCTCTCTTTAAGAGTCTTCCTGTCAGTGGATAATCAGGGATGTGGAAACAGGCTGCAGTGAGAGAAGCTAGAATTCTGTTTCTGACATTCCTTTCTCTTGTTTCAGGGTATCTTATCTAACCTCTTCTTTGTGGAACATGACTTCCCTGAGCAAGAGATCCAAGAAGGGAAAAGCCACCAGAACCCACATGAGGCCCAGTTTGTAGTGGAACTGTGCAAATACTTCTTGTGTCAGGATTATCTACCTTCTCAGATCACCATTCTCACTACTTACACTGGACAGCTTTTCTGTCTGCGTAAGCTCATGCCAGCCAAGACCTTTGCAGGTGTGAAGGTTCATGTAGTAGATAAATACCAGGGGGAAGAGAATGATATTATTCTGCTGTCACTTGTGCGGAGCAACAAAGAGGAGAGAACTGGCTTCTTACAGATCCCTAATCGGATATGTGTAGCATTATCCAGAGCTAAGAAAGGGCTGTATTGTATTGGAAATATGCGAATGCTTGGCAGAATTCCTCTCTGGAGCAAGATCATTCACACCCTTCGGGAGAAGGGTCATATTGGCCACTCCTTGGTGCTTTGCTGTCAAAACCACCCTGAAACGAAGACACTGGTGTCTACAGCAGCAGACTTCAGCAAAGTCCCAGAAGGAGGCTGTAGTCGTCCCTGTGAATTTAGGTTGAGTTGCGGACATGTTTGCACAAGGGCATGTCACCCATATGACACACAACACAGAGCGTATCAGTGTCTGAAGCCTTGTCAAAAGGTGCTTTGTGCAGATGGGCACCGCTGTCCACGGTCATGTTATGAGCCATGTGGACCATGCATGGTAGTGGTAGAGAAAACTATTTCTGAGTGTGGCCACCTGCAGATGGTGCCATGCTCTACTCCAGACAGTGAGTTTCTTTGCCAAGAACCTTGCCAGAAAAAATTGAACTGTGGGCACACATGCAACAAATTCTGTGGGCCGGAATGCACTAAGCGGTGTCCTGAACTGGTTACGGTCATGCTGAAATGTGGCCACAACCAGCAAGTTAAGTGCTGGATCACTAAGGAGATGGAACATGGGAAGCCTGTGGAATGTAAGACCAAGTGTTCTGTCACATTGGAGTGTGGTCATGTATGCTCAGGTACCTGTCATACCTGCTTTGAAGGAAGATTTCATAAGCCATGTAACAGCCCGTGCAAGCGCTTCTTGATCTGCTTCCACAAGTGTCAGCAGCCTTGTACTACAGAATGCCCCCCCTGTCAGCTGGAATGTCAGAACCACTGTATCCACAGTAGGTGTAGAAAGAAATGTGGAGAGAGCTGTTTTCCATGTGCCGAGCCATGCGAGTGGTGGTGCCAGCACTACCAGTGTACCAATCTTTGCTCTGAACCATGCAATAGGCCTCGCTGCAACATGCCATGTGCTAAGCTACTGTGCTGTGGTCATCCTTGTATTGGATTGTGTGGAGAGCCCTGCCCAAAGAAGTGCCTTGTTTGTGACCGTGAGGAACTCACACGGATCTTTTTTGGCTTTGAGGAAGACCCAGACGCTCGATTTGTACAGCTTGAAGACTGTGGCCATGTCTTTGAGTCCCAAGGCCTTGACCATTATATGGATGAAGATGATGATGTCGTCAAGCTGAAGGTGTGCCCTATCTGTCAGACACCTATCAGAAAGAATTTGAGATATGGCACCATTGTGAAAAAGCGGCTAGATGAGATAGAAAAGGTGAAAGAGAAAATCCAAGGCCCAGCACAGGAAATTGAGTCTAGCAGACAAAGACTGCAGGCTGCACTGGCAGGGAATGCTGTTCTACAGAGGAATCTACCCCTTAAGTACCTCATGCTAGAAGATAAACTGAAAGCTTCTGATCTCTCTACAAAGAGTATTGGACTAATTGAGAACCAGCTTAACTTCTATGAACGCGTAGCAGACCTAACCAATTCTATAAGCAAAATTGATGCGAGTGAGAGGAAAGGGCTGCGAAAGCGGTTGGGTGAAGTCCAGGAGTGGCTGGATAAGCCACGCCTCAGTTTTACAGGACAGGAACTCTCTGACCTCCAGTCTGAGATCCAGAGACTGACCTATTTGCTGAGCCTCTTAGCAAGGCACAAAGGTGCAAGTGGGATGATCACCCCCGTCCTTGCAGCAGAGATTGCCAGTGCCCGTGACATCCTGGAAGGGTCAAAGAAATTCACAGAGGAAGACGAGGCTGTGGTGAAGGCTGGCCTGGAGAGGCTCTGCACTGCCTTGCCTGTGTCAGGGCTGGGGATCTCTGAAGTTGAGCGGGTGCAGATTGTCAGTGCTATCGGCTGTCCCCGCGGCCACTGGTTCAAGTGCAGAAATGGGCATATCTACGTGATTGGGGACTGCGGGGGGGCGATGGAGAGGGGTAAGTGCCCTGAGTGCCACGCTGTCATCGGGGGCACAAACCACGCTCT
>NW_010317798.1:12857-13069 GCF_000700745.2 Antrostomus carolinensis
TCAGAGACAGCAAACACCCTGCTGGACTTCGAGGAGCTCCGCCGGCTGCTGTAGCGGGGTGTCTGCCTCCGTCCCTCCCTCCCCGCTGTCGCTAATAAAGTGTCTCGCTGTGCCCCGGCGCGCCTCGTCTGTTGGCGCGGGGCCGGGCGGCTTCCGGCGTCACCCGGAAGCGGATGTGACGCGCAGTCTGTCGACGGGCAACCGTGAGGGGG
>NW_010317799.1:0-9047 GCF_000700745.2 Antrostomus carolinensis
ACAAGTCCACAGTGCAGTTCCTCACAGTAGCACAGCCCCAACACAAAGGGAAGGTGAGAAGATGTGCTCAGGCAGAGGCTGGAATTGCTCCTTTCAACATCAGTGATCAGCTACAAGAGACATGAACCCACTCCTTCATTGTAGAGTTAGCAGAATACCTCTCCACCCATTTTTCTTGCTATCATGAGGTCTTTCCTCCTCTCCCTCCTTAATAGGCTCAGCCATGCTGTGAGACTGTACTTGCGTCATAGCTGGAAAGAGATGATGCATGCTGTGTTTGGACCCTGGAGCTGCCTCTGCTGGCAGCATGACCACCATGAGTGGTCATGTCTGTTAATTCAGGGCAGGTTTCAAGCCCAAACTCATTTATCCATGCTGGTTTTCACTTCAACTTGTATATAAGGACAAGTTGACTGATGTGCTAGGAGGGGAAACTCAAGTAGGAAGTGCAAACAAGAGAAATTAGTCTGGCTGTCATAGGCCACATGGGGCAGAGTTAGCTAAATTTATACCTAATGAAGAATTAAACCCAGAATGAGGAATGTTTCACGAGGACATGGTATACCTGCAGCATCAGGACATATGGTGGGTTCATAGGGATTTTAAAACATGTAATTTGAGTTTTGTAGAATATGTGGATGAGCCTACAAATAGAGCTCGACAGAGCTGTGAAACTGGGAGGTAATGTTATTCAAGTCTTCATTCACTGCAGATCTACTACTGATAATAGAGTAATAAACAGCTGAAACATAATTGGAACACTGAGAAAAGCTGAAACTATTTATAGTATTTAATAATTAATTTAATAGTAAAAAGTGTACCAATTGTAGTATTCATTTCCCTATTTAATTATTACTTCTATTTCTTAATTAATAATGCAATAGCTTATTTTTGTGTAGCACCTTTTTTGCATAATTCCTATTTTACATCAGAATTTAATAAAGATCTTTCTCTTGTTCATAAAAAATACATAAATGCCTACATACCTACATTCTGAACAATTGCTTGAGACTCTACATGTTGTAATCTATCAGGCCCCCACAAGACTCATAAAGGGGATCTTATCTCTAAATACTTATTCCAGAATGTGTGAGACACATGTAATTTTTTTACATTCTTATGCTTACAACATACTGGTCAAATCAGGGAATTTCATTACCCCCAGTAGAGCTGAGATATGAAAGCACAGCGATGTTGAAGTCCATATTGAAAAAAAGGTATTTAAGTGCAAAGATCCCAATAGCTGACTTGCCTACGGTGCGAAGAAAAGCCTTGGTGGAACATACACTGAACTTCAACCTGCCCAAACTAAGAGGATCTTCCTTACTACTGAACTTTAATGTCTCATTAAGATTGCAACAAAGAGTTCTAAAGCTTAAAAAACAAGCTTAAATTAAGGAATATTGGGTTATACTGAAGCCCTGAGAGGCTGAAGTCAGGAGACTGGAGGCATTCCTCTGCGGGAAAAAAAAAGAAAAAGAAAAAGAAAAAGAAAAAGAAAAAGAAAAAGAAAAAGAAAAAGAAAAAGAAAAAGAAAAAGAAAAAGAAAAAGAAAAAGAAAAAGAAAAAGAAAAAGAAAAAGAAAAAGAAAAAGAACCAAACCAACAAAGACTCCATAGGTTAACTTATCATTGCTTTAGAACAAGTTGTTGTTGTTACTCAGAAAGGCAGAGTAGTGGCAGCCTGTGCACCTATTTGGAATGTATAGCATGTTAAAAAAAAAAAAAATAATAGAAAAAATCAGTTTTAAGGTTAAGTCTAAACAGTGAAAAAATAGGATGTTGTTATCTTTGTGTTATGGGCTTGCTTTGCTATATTAATGTTAAAATACTTCTCAGTGTTTCAGAACATTTATGAAAATAATCATGGCTCTAAATTTTGTAGCTTTATTTTATATGAAATCAATATGGTAGAGATATTTAGAGAGGGTTTGCATGCATTTTTTACAGCCAAGAAAGGAAATTTAAAATGGAAGTGCATAAAGTGTGGACAAATAGTTTCCAAAGGAATGTTTCCTGGCATGAAAGGAATTCTTGGTGGGACTTCTAATTTCCTATGTTGGCTGTAGGTGACCAGCCTAAAGGAACAAAGTTGAATTTCTAGCAGGTGACATACAAAAATACGCTTTATTCCCACATGCCTTGTTCTGGGAGTTTTAAGTATCATTGGTAACAGAGTAGGACTTTGGAGCTGTGCACAATCTTCCCCAGGCCCATATGTGGTGTGCAGATTCACACATGGATGTGTCGACATTGCCTCTTGAGAATGGTCCTAAGGTTGACCCCAGGGTCCACTCTCAGGATGCTCAGAAGTGCTGTCTGTTGGTAGTGCACAGGAGTTGTCAGGCTCTGCGTGAACCAGCTTCATGGACTGCAGAGTAGAAAGAGACTAAAACCATCATGCTTATAGCCTGTTGGATTCTGCTTTCAGACTGGTATATAGGTGGTGGTTGTTGCCCTGTGGATCTTCAAAATAATGTAATTATTTGTTACTATTTTCATCTAGGCATTAAGGTTTTAAAGCTGGACAAAACAGACAACAGACACTAGTCTTACTTTACAGAATATAGTTTTAGCTCAATGAATCCGTTTATATTTTGATAATTTAATAATTGGCTTTTTATCTTGTTTCAAATTTTATTAATAAAATTTTATTAATAAAACTGGTTGCATGACATGCAGAGTGCATAGCAAATCAGTATTTATCTTCTGTTATTTTGCCAGTCCTATGGGTAATGTATTTTCTATTAAAAATATTTTGGTTTTATTTGGTGTTATAATAATAAATTGGTTTTTTCAAGACATTCTGAGCATTTGATTTAATACGTGAAAACTAGATTTAAATGCCAGAATTTAAGACAGATAGTATTAGGCAGGCTTGAAACAACAACAAATATTAAATACATGAAACTTGTCAGAAAGCAGCAATATATTAAAAAAAAAAGAAAAACACGTGCTGAGCATATGCAGGGGTTTTTTGTTCTTATACTTGTCCACGTTAGTACTGTTCCAGTGATTTTACAAAGACAATCTGTTTTCACTGTATCTTGCCTTTCTTCCTTTTCATCAGTATTACTCCTGTCAACAGTCACACAAGTAAAAACTGACACATTTGAAAAAAACAGAAGATTAATTTTCCAGAGTGTGTTTCCATAAGCCTCTGGGCTTTTCTAACATCCCCCTGCCCCTTTAGAAGGGAAGGTCTTGCTCAGAGAGCCTCCTTGCAAGTCTCTTCTATAAGCACTGTCAGAGACCATGCAGTCCTTTCTCCTCCTCTTCTTGGTCTAATATCCATCAGGCCCCTCCCTGAGCCAACTGAACTCTCTATTTGAGCAGAATATGTTATTTTGTTTCTTTTTTCTAGGCTTGTGTGCTGGGTTACTGAGCTGAACCAGACACAGAGGTCCCCCAGTGCTACCTATGTGGTAGGAGCAGGTAGGTGCTGGGGAACACAGAGGAGGAGAGAGACAAGGAGTGGTTTTCCTTTTCAGTGGCGAGGAGTGGTTTCATCAGCTCACCCTTTTTAGTGTAACTTCACCCTCCAAGTATGTTTAGTGAAAAAAAAAAGAAAAAAAAAAAGGGCTTTTTTGCTAAGTCTGTTAGGGTAAAGATGGAGATGTAGGGGAGCTGCTGGTGGGACTGTACCCCAGATGACTCCCAGCATAATACTAACCATTATCAGACCAGCATGAATGCATTGTGTTCATATGGCATTATTTATGGTACTGAGTCAATTACACACATTTATTACACACCAGAAGGCTGTGCTGCCATTCAACGAGACCTGGACACACTGGAGAACTGAGCGGAAAGGAACCAGATGAGGTTCAACAAGAGCAAGTGCAGAGTCCTTCACCTGGGGAGGAATAACCGCAGGCACAAGTACAGGTTGGGGGCTGACCTGCTGGAGAGGAGCTCTGAGGAAAAGGACCTGGGTGTGCTGGTGGACAGCAGCCTGGCCATAAGCCAAAAGTGTGCCCTTGTGGCCAGGAAGGCCAACAGTATCCTGGGGTCCATTAAGAAGAGTGTGTCCAACAGGTCGAGGGAGGTTCTCCTCCCCCTCTACTCTGCCCTGGTGAGGCCACATCTGGAGTCCTGTGTCCAGTTCTGGGCTCCTCAGTTGAAGGGGGACAGCGATCTTCTGGAGAGAGTCCAGTGGAGGGCCACAAAGATGATGAGGGACCTGGAGCATCTGCCTTATGAGGAGAGGCTGAGAGAGCTGGGACTCTTCAGCCTGGAGAAGAGAAGATTGAGAGGGGATCTTATCAATGTCTATAAATACCTGAAATGTAGGGGCCAAATGGATGGGGCCGGGCTCTTTTTGGTGGTGCTGAGTGACAAGAAAAGGAGCAATGTGCAAAAACTGGAACACGGGAAGTTCCACAAAAACTTAAGGAAAAACTTCTTTACTGTGAGGGTGACGAAGCCCTGGAACAGGCTGCCCAGAGAGGTTGTGGAGTCTCCGTCTCTGGAGATGTTCAAAACCCGCCTGGACGCTTTCGGACAGGCTTCCCAGAGGGGTTGTGGAGTCTCCATCTCTGGAGATGTTCAAACCCACCTGGACGCCTTCCTGTGTAACCTGGTGTAGAGAACCTGCTTTGGCAGGGGGGTTGGACTAGATGATCTCCTGAGGTCCCTTCCAACCCCCACCATTCTGTGATTCTATGAGTTAACCAATAAGAATTTTCAGAAATTTTTTGATAAGCTTTGTCCTGAAATTATTTAGCTGGAGTTACTATAATGAAGACTTTTACAACAAGCAATGTCCTTTTTATTAAATATATATTTATTATTTTTTAACAAGTTTTTCACACATTTCCTAACACAGGTAATTTTTTAGTTTTCTAAGATTCTATCAGTGTACATGCTAACAGTATCAGCTCTTCACAGAAGCCTAATAAGATTTTGAGGACTAAGCAAGTCCTTCTTCTCCCAGCAGTCTCACTACCTACTGAGGGTACGGTTCAAAGCACAGTGAGCACCTACCGAGCTGTATCTCTAGTCTCTGGATACTGCTGAGGGAATTACATAACTGGTGTTCAGAGCAACCAGGAAAGTGAAATTATAAGAAAGCAGAGCTATTTTTCAGTTTCTCTAGCTGCTATTCCACATAGAGTGACATGGCTTGTTCCTTCCACCAAGTGTGCTAGAATCTGCAGCTCCTACATCTCCTCCCAAACTAGCCTCTCATTGCCACTCAGGGTGAAGGTCTGTGGAAGTGCAGGCAGTGATAAAAGTCAGGCATATGTCAGTGAGGGTATGAAAACAAGTTAAAGCAGAACCAGAGGCTTCCTAGAAATGTGATTGATGCCCCAGGCCTGTCAGTGTTGAAGAGGCATTTGGACAATGCCCTTAATAACATGCTTTAACTTTTGGTCAGCCCTGAAGTGATTAAGCAGTTGGACTAGATGATCATTGTAGGTCCCTTCCAACTGAACAAACAAATAGAAAATAAATAAAACAACGCGTTAGTTTAGAGCAGCTGCTCATCCAAGGCAGGTTGGGCCCACTGGGGACTCTCTTGCACAATGGGCTGTGTAAAGGGGACCTGATCAGGTCAGCCCCTGGCCCCTCCCAGCTAGCTTCCCTGTGGACTCCAGAGAAGGTGAAAGAAAAGGCTAGAGTCATAGACTGACAACTTTTTCAGATCCAAAAAGATTAATTTTGCACTAATAAAGTACTGTTAAAAATTGGGCAGTTTTCTCTTTTAAAGGAAAGTAACAAGTAACAGTTATTTAAAAGGATATTAATGTTATAAAGAGGTGCAAGATTCAATAGATTGTAAGCAATGTCACTTGTGGCTGTCAGACACCTTAAATATGCGTGATTAGGCTTGAAGGGGAAGAGTAACATGTGTGAGTTTTTAAATTTACAAACCCAATGGCTTTTCTTTTCAGCATTGAAAAGAGGATCCAGTACTTTGGCATTTAACAAGAGTTATTTTTCTGTGTGCCTGGTTGAAGAGGGAATGAAGAGGGAGTGATGAGCTTGGAACCCAGATCCTTCTGTTAGCTTACTGAGATGGAAAAAAGGAGAACAATTATCATGAAGAAGAAATAAGTTGCAAGTATATCAGACTGCAAACAACACAAAAGATTATTTTCTCATGACAGATAGCAAAGACAACTTACCAATGTTTTCTAGAAACATTATTTTCGTTTTATGAGGCAGATGTTTCCAGAGAATATCATTAAAGCTTTTGGTTATTTCTTCAGTGGCTGTAAAATCAACATCTAATCATGGTTAGATTGACCTAACCACATTAAAAAAAACACAAACCCCGGTTCCTTGAGTTGCATTCAGTTTCAGATTGCATTAGTTGCATAAGGCAAATATGAAGACTTTTTACTTAATTTAAAGTAATTCTTAGTGTTGTAATTTTTTTTAGTGCTTCTCTGCTAGGACACACTCTCAAAAGTAGCCTAGGCTTAAACTGGTCCCAAGTTCTGATCACAGCCCAGATATTGGGATAGGCTCTGGTTTGTCACATCATTAAAAATCTGCTCACAGTCAGTAGGAGCATACTGCTCTCGAGACTTGCTCTTGCAACCTGTCTGTACCTGTCAGGCAAATTGCAAAGCAGCAGCAGAAGTCATAGTCATTTGGAGTAATGGTAAGCTTGAGCGTGGAGATGGAGGTAGCAGAAGCTGAAAGATGAGGAAGGGATTAGGAGAGAATGAGGCACAGAAGAGCTGTGGTGACATGGCCCTGAGAAACTCCCACTGATGCAGACTCACCAAAGGACTTTTAGTAACCATGTTCTGCCTTGGGCTCTCCAGCTTTCTGTCAGCAAGTTGTTCTGTCCAGCCTTTCCTTAGCCACAGCTCTGTATTTGCTGCCACTGTAAGGAAAGGAAACCTAAACCTACCACTTTAAGTACCCAGAACCAGGAGAGACACCCTGTTGGGAGGATGTGCCATAATATTTCCATCTATTTCAGAGTGAAAACAGGTATCTCCTGCAGGAACTTCCAGGCAGATAAGGAAAAGATATTGAAGACAGGCAAAAAATGGATTATTCTCTGTGTGAGAGTATAGAAATATCCGAAACTATTTGAAATTTCCATGGTCATAGTCACCATGTGGCCACAGATGAAAATAACTCCTTTCCAACCAAATATGGCAACAACTTTTTCTCAGCTGAAAAAGGAGCTAATAACCTGATGGCAAAACAGGAGTCATTTGGTCTACATAAGTATATCATTTTAGCATGAGTTCATCCTGGAAAACTATATGTCACAAACAGATGATGTATATATGAAAGGTGACAGATAACACTAGTGCAAACACTTCTTACTTCTGCAGAAGCCATCTTCATTTTCTGTATTTTTCATATGTGTCAGCAGCATAAACATTACAAGAGTTTTGTTCTAAGATTATTAGAATTATTGTTTTAAATGTCTCATTTTGCATGCTTTCTTACACTTGACAGTCCACCACAGGCACCTCTGCATAAACCTCACTAAGCCTTATCTCAATTTTTGCTATTTTTACCCCTCTATGTAAAATAATTTTTCCATTTATTCAAGTAAGAAAAAGATTACTTTTTTTTCTTTTTAAGAGGTGGAGCAGTTGCCATCACTGTTTTCATCAGAATAGAGCAAACTTGTCTGATAAAAGAATATAGAGATTATGTTTTCTATCAACCTTAGGTCTTTACTGATCTTTACACAGCACAACTGTATATAAAGCCAATAAGATTTGAAACTTGGGCCTTTTATTGCTAGTATTTACTATGTGATTAATATTTGGGATAATATTGTGAAAAGATTATACACAAAGAGGTTGACTGTACAACTGTGACTGATCAATTTAGCTTATAAAATTATTCAAACATACTTTAAAAAAATTAGTAGCAATGGTATTAGTTTCTATAGGAAGTTTGTAAGGAAATGAAATATTATTTGTCTTAAAGTTGCTGCATAAATGTTGCTGCATATCTGTTGTTTGACATCAAATCTGTGAGATACTTCATAAATTTCTAATGTCTTCTTCAAAGAGTTATAATCTTCTAGTAGTCTGGATCAAAGTTTCTACATCTGACTGTAAATTTGGGAAAGGCAGTCACCAAAACTCATGTGCGTATCCTTTCCTTTGCTGAAAAATAGTCTACTCAATTGGTTATTATGCTCTTTTGCTGACAAACAGCATTGGAAGATGATTTACTTGAAAATAGGAATGTCAATCCATTACTTAAAATAGACGACATTTTTAGATTCAGTCCTCCTCCCCATTTTAATTTTAGAGTTTATTATTGGTAGTAGTGGTTTTAAATAGGTTGGTTTTGTGGCAGAATCCCACATACATGTAACTTCTGGCAAAAATAGCTCTTGGCAAAAAATTGCCAAAAATTGAGACCGGCCTAAAGACAGAGTGAAAATATCTTTTCTGTACAGATGTTAAGTGCAGAGAGTGAGTCAGTCTGGAGAGGGAAATTTAGGGAGAAAGGAAGACAGTCCTGCAAAAAGATGACATTGTAGTCTCTAGAAATAATTTTCTAGCACATCTGCAGCAGTGACTCATTAGAAGAGAACGAGCAGTAACCACCATTTACAGCTTCTGGACTTTCCTCCTAACCTTGGCACTAGAAATAGATTGCACTTGCTCTAACAGGTACCCACCAGCAGCCATCCCACCTACTTACAACAGGCACATCTGATCACTATTCCAGCACAGATACCAAGGATGTCATACCTATCCTGGGCAAAATCCCCCAATTATCTTAAAAGCATTTACATTCATTCATTGTGTGGTTCTCTATGTTTGAATTGCTATTCTAATGAGGAAGCTACATGTGCAGTTATGCTGTATCTGTGGTGAGGACATGAATACTTTTTAACCATTTATTTTCTCAAATTTTGGTGACTGTCCTTTTCAGAAATTGCATTAAGTAAACTAACCAGTTCTGGGTCAGAATTAATGTAGTAAGATCATGAAGCAGTTCAACTACACATGCAGAAGGACTGGTAATGGTGGGATGCTAGTACACAGATATTACATTCAGCAGTCCAGATTGTAGGAAGCAAATAAAATCTATTAGTTTCTTCAC
>NW_010317799.1:9080-67823 GCF_000700745.2 Antrostomus carolinensis
TCCGAAGGCAAATGAAGGAGCCAGCTTCCTTCAGGCTCTAGCAGGAGAGAATGACAGCTCTTTCCAACAACCATCCCTCACAGTCACATTACTGATTAACAGCCCATATACATTAGCTTCAATTGAGTTATCTGAATTATTCTGGGTCTTTAGTGTGCATCTTAGAACTTAACTTTACTGTAATTGCCTGATTTAATGTTATTAAAGCATTTGCCTCCAATATCAATGTAAATATCATTGTCTTGTTGAAAAACAGTGAGCTGATGTCAACATGACCTGTGAAGCCCTGACTGTGCAGAGCAGCGGAAAAAGGGTAGGAGAATTAATTGAGTCTGGGAAAAACTATAAAAAGGCCATGCAAAGATGAAGAAGATATTAAATGGATATGATAAAAATCTGTCACTTTATTTTTTCCCAGAAAATTCACAAGGTGGTTGGGAAACAGGACCAGGACAGTAGTAGACACATCTGAGCACTGACACTTTCCTTAGCAGCCTGTGGCGGTGAATTCTGTGAAGCAACAGGGAGCTGGCCAATGCTACCTATTTTACCTGATCTGTCATTCTTACAGATCAAGGAGCAGCTGGGGAGAAGATGAGGTTTGCTCAAAGTATGTCTTACCTCTGCTTTTCAGAAACCAAGTTGCAGCATGAAAGTCATACGGGTCCCTGGAAGATCTATGTCTCCACCTACGGATAGACAGGTGTTTAACTGTCTCGAGTCTCTGTATGCACTGGGGAAAATACAGCCACAGACTTGCACAGACTAATTCAACAGCTCTAGAGGGCGGTTATTGTACCCCAGGGAATTCTATACAACTAGGAGCATCCTGATCCATTTCAGGAGGTGCTTCAGCACAGATCAGGAAGTGGGCACCAGGCTTATTTTAGCAACTGAGACTGCTGTGAAACAGGTCTTTTTGCTTGCTTGTTTGTTTAGAAACTGCTTTTCTAAAGGTAGTTGAGAGGTTTTCTAGCTTAAAGTACATGGGATCTGATCCAAACCCCAGACAGACTACAGAGCTTATAGTGAAATACAGTGTTTTGTTCCTGTCACTCTCAGCCCAGTGCAGTGATAAACACTACTGGTTCCCATTAAACCCAATACAACTACAATGGCAGTTGAGACCACTCAGTTGAGAGTTGTCCCCCTCAAAGGAGATAAATGGTAAGTTGTAACATAATGTTCATATAATCGTTAATACTTAGTAAAATTGCAAATATAGCCTTTTGTAATTATATTAATGCCTTCTTTCCTGAAATGGCTGTAGTCTTAGAGGCAGTATTTGACAGTCCAGTAGTAAAAAAGTCATTAATATGTCTGTAAAAGAAAGGTATACAGAAAGAGTTTTAATGCATTTTGCCACGGGAAAATTTACTAGCTGTGTACCTTCATGAGTCATATACATTGAAAATAGTATTTACGATGAGGTGAAGAACCAAGATATATTAATATGTAAATGAAAATGACTTACGCTGTCTTTTTGCAATTAATCTCTGGCATAAATCTGGAATTAGATCCATAGAAATTTCAACATGGAAACCTGAACTATAAGATTAATAATTTTAAATTGTGTAATGCTATTGAATTGTAGGTAGAAATATTGTATCTTTAAATATAATTCATTTCATTCATATTCTGTATACATAAATGATGGATGTGCTGCAGGACAGTATTAAGAAAAAATAAGTGGATTAACAGGTATTGCAGATCTTGGCAAACAATATTAGTCTTGCTATAGCAACCTTAGATACAGAGGGATTCTAAATAAGGGCTCAAGTTTGGATTTTCTTTTAAAAAGAATTCATCACACTCTATAACTTTTGACCTTTTTTAGAATACTTGCAAAAAAGAAGAAATCTCTACTTTAAAGAATATCTAATTAATTTCCATCCTTGGCTGTCTTTTATTACTCACTTTATGAATAATGAAAGTACTGGCTATTGCAAGCACTTGTGAGAAGCAAGAAGAGGAAGTGTGTCTCACAACAGTTGCCCATATTTCCATGATTTAAAAACCCTAAGAGACTAGGAACAGTATTACAGCCTATATTGGTACTTTAAAATGTTATTGTTTGCATTTTTTTCAGAGCTGAAAGAACAGATGATTTTTGTTCCATATTTCCATTAAAATAAACCCACAGAAACAGATGCAACCAACCAACTGATTAATAGATACAGGGACAGGGACAGTACTGTAAAAGGGTATTTTGGCATCCAACGCAGGATGTCAGTTTGTCACACCCAGTCTTTCTTCACAGAACAAAGAGGGAAGAGAAGATGCTTCTCTCTTTTATTACAGTGTTGCTATGATAAATTGCAATTTAGAAACACCTGGGTTTCGTCTGCTCAATATATTTGTTCCAGTTTGGCGCTGTTTTGAAGGAGGCATTGGTGAAAGTGGGCTCCTCTTCTACTGTCTTGCATATTGTCTTGGACAGAAGTGACTATTATGCTGATCCTAAATAACACAGTCCTCAGGTTTCCTCAGATGTCTCCCTTAGACTCTCAATATTTCTCTGAAACTTATTTTATTGTCACGTATTGATATTGATTGGGAAGAGTTAAGTGAAGCCTTCAGACTGCCTTTGGCAGGTTGCTCATAACCTCGCTCAAAATGGAAGGGTCAAAGAGTGAAATAAGAATGAAATGGTAGGTAGCAGAGGCCCAAGAAAGCATTTTTTAGGATGGGGAACAACCTCATTAGGAACATGGGGAACAACCTCACTAGATTAAGTCCCAGAGAAAAGATGAATTTGAGCTGTGTGCAGTGTGCAGCCTTTGGGCTGGCCATGCTAGCAAAGACATTTGCCTAAATCACCCATCACTGATTCCAAAAACCTAATCAAACTTTTTAGAAATGGCTCTCTCAAAAAATTGGCTCAGAATTAGACATAAATGCTTGTTAATCTCTAAAAGCTAATATCAACTTAATTTGAATTTTCCATGTATGCCTTTTTATAGGCCTTGTTTTTTTCCTGTTTAGTTTTTATCTTGCCTTTTTAAAGACTATTACATTTGAAACTGGGTGAGCTGGCTGAAAACATGTTCTTGGCTGGCTTTATTCTTCTTTTTCTGAAACAAAAAGTTATTTTACAACATTCTGCTGATGTTTCGTTTTCTAAAGTTTAATATAGGAGTCATTTTTGGTTGCTATTTCATATAATTCAAGCTTCATGACTGGTAAGCTGAGAGATGAAAACCACACGCCCACCAATTAATTGGAGGGAGGTACCAGTAATCTCACTTTCCTTATCTGTATCTGCCCCTTCCTGGCAAGTATTGTCCTGTGATGGAGAAAAATGCATGCAACAGTTAGCATATGGTATCACAAAGAACCGTTATGTGAGAAATGTTTTACATCAATATCTGATAATTATTAAATATAGAAACATAATAAAATAGGGCTAGAAGGGAGTTCCAGGGTCATCTTACCTGTCTCAGCACCTGAGGAGCCAGACTGTCACTGCACAGCTCTTCGCACAAGCTATTGCTGGGCCACCAGTTGGTTAGAGAGAGTTGACCAGAGATTATATATATAAATGTCAGGGGTGTTTCTTGTTGCTGCTTTCGGAGGTGGAGCTTCTCAAAGTTCATCTGGGAAGCACGTGGTTATACAGGCTGGAAGGAAATTGAGCAAGTGGATATGAAAATAAAGGGAGGACAAGGACGTTGGAAGACTATGGTCAGCCCCAGAACAGATATTTCACTAATGTTCTGAACATGTCCCAGACTTTAAGAATAATCAAGAATCAAGAGAAAGGAAAAAAAGATTCACAGATTCATTTTCATTTTTGGATGGCTTAGCCTTGTGTTTCTCTGTGAGCTGAATGGCTACAGTGCATGGTCATATTGACTTTACAGTTATCTTTACTCCTTCAAGTCAGCACTAGGGTTTTCTGCAGCTTTCAATACATCTTAGTTTTGTTTTCTGGGGCAGCTGACTCAAAAATAAAGTTTTTTGGGATGAGTCTATATAACATACAAGGTTATGCCATCACTTGCTCAGAATTATGTATGATAATATTCACCTAAATAAAGCTGAGTCAACAGCTCAGAAGAAGAAACATTATTCATGAATATACATATTAAATCAAGCTTCTGTATGAGGGAATAAAGGGAGATCCTTCATGTTCTTCTATGTAGATTGCCTTTCCAAGGGGCAAAAAATATATCTATGCCTTCTCTTTGAACTCAGTAAATGCCCTCTGGGTCAGTTATCAAAGAGGAAAGGGAGATCTTTACAGTCATCTTACCAAAGGAATTATAGAGCTCTTTGAGGAGGTGACATGCTTTCAGGTACCGTAACGCCCACATCAATATTAAATAGCATTTGCTATTAAAGGGAATCCTGTTAAGAATGAATTTCTGGTCTAAAACTCAGATTCCATCTAATCTTTTAGTTGGTTTCGTTCCTTTGAGACAGTCTTGAATAGAAGCATTAGGTTTGCTCAAGATGTATAACATTTCTTTACTGCCAGCAGCTACAAAGAGGTTTTTACTTGAGACCTTAGAAAAGGATCTGGAATTTCAGGTATTCTTTTGGAACTTTTTCAAATCTATTCTTTTCTTGTACTATGAAGCGTTCTCTTTTTTTCTCTAAAAAAACCCCACAACCTTTTCTGCATCTGCCCTTAGAGTCCAATTTTACACCTTCTCTTTCAAATCACTAATAACCTGTAACTAAATGCCTGTCATGTCCTATCCTTATTTGACAAGGATGTTTTATGCATGGGTGCGTGCACTCATACATGGAGAATCACAGAGGAGGAATGTTGCAATGCATGTAAAGTGATCATCTGGTCTGTCCTCCATCCATATGCTGATTGATGTATATAACATCAGTGTTTTCATGTGCACTGCATTTGCGTGTGTTATCCACATATAAGATGTATTTTTTTTTCTCAGATTTACCATTTTTCTGATCACTTTTTTGGAGCACCCTTTTTTGAGAATTAGTATCTTCCTTGTGTGCAAATAGTCAGTCATTTGACAATTAGTAAACTGGTGATATTCTGCTCAGAGTTCTTTTTCTTCAGGAATCTTATCTGCTGGCATGTAAGTTGTCTGGCAGGTGTGAGATAAAAAGCCAACTACGTATTCAAGAAACCTGTGAGTTAAAGAAGAGAAAACATCAGCTCTTGAACGTTTTCCCCTTAACATGTGTTTCTCTATAACTACAATCAGTTTTATGATTATAAAATGCCTAAAGCAATTTCAGTGCTATGTGTTGGTGAGGAATAAGACCTCTGATAAGGCATAGTGTGGGCTTGTTTTCTGATGAAGTACTGAAAGGAATCTCATTGTGTATTCTTGGTTCTGCATAGTTCACTCTTGTAAGTCATTGAAAAGCAGGATTGACTTCAGCTCTCCGGGTGGTCATCACAATGAAATTGTGAGATGAAAAGTTATCTGAATTATGCTTTTCAACTTAAAGCTGACTGTATGTTGCTGAACATGTATGCTGACACACACTCACTGTCCTGTTTTTAGGACTCTACCATAGAGATTTTTGCAAGTACTTACTAAAACCACTATCAGGAAAATTGTTTTGGAATAGTATCCCTAAAATTGGAATAGATTCCAAAGTCTATCTGCAGAGACAATTATACTAATTAATATTTAAAACAAAAGTTTTCATTCTGGGATCTACAAAGTGTTGCTAACAATCCTCAGAGACAAGGTGTGTCCACTGTAGCTGACAGGTAAAAACACGTTATACTTTCTGTAAAGCTCAGCCCATGTGTACAGTTGCTATTGTTGCCACAAGAAAGTTATGTGACCATGACTGAGGGATGTAAACAGTACAAGCACAGGTAAATGGCAGGTAAAGTGTCTCTGTGCAGTTCTCAGTGGGAGGAAAGGATGACTCGAAGACCTTTCTCTGCTACCAAATGATTTAAAAGTCCTTTTTCAGGATACCCCTTTAAAAATATATTAAAAATTGGACTATCAAAATCTCCTTAAGCAAACTATTTTCCCATTGCAGGTAAAGAATAACAGGCATGAAGTGTGGAGTGCAGAGTGAACTGAGAAAAAGAAAATATTCCTTGTGGGCAATTTCACCCATAAATCACTAGCACAAATATATGCCTTGTCTCCAGCTTAACAGGATGGGTACCCATACACGTACACTTTCCCTCTCTTCTCAAACTACTTACCTGGATCACGTTCCCCTCAGCACCAGGAGGGGAGGGCTGCCCCGGGGGCGGCCACTGTCCATGGTGCTGGAGAGAAAACGCCAGTTGCGCTGGTGCCTGGGGCCGAGTTACGGGGAAAGCCATTTCTCTGAGTTTTAAGAAAATTATAGTGGAAAGTAAAAGGCTTTCCTACAAAGAGTCTTCAACACTATTTCTGCTTCTCTAGTTAGTAAGCAGAATTAGTAATTTAGGAAGCATATGGCTCATTTCTTATCATTTGTTTCTTGCGTTTGGAAACGGGGGTGGGGTGGGGGGTGGCGTTTTTGGTAGTGGGGGAAGTGATGGCCCCTGTGATAAGCTTCATGAAGCTCCCCTGGATCTAAGGTGTGCCCACTTCCAGCCCAGGCTGAGCTAATTAGCAGTAGAAAAATGCCTCTTTGAATACATATTTATGAGAGGGAAGTGATGGCCCCTGTGATAAGCTTCATGAAGCTCCCCTGGATCTAAGGTGTGCCCACTTCCAGCCCAGGCTGAGCTAATTAGCAGTAGAAAAATGCCTCTTTGAATACATATTTATGAGAGGAAGGACTGTCTTGAAAAGAAGGTGGAGAGAACCTGGAGGAGAGGCCATTGACCTGAACAAAAGAAAACCATCGACCTAAACAAAGAGAGAGCTTCGTTGCCAGGAGCAAGGAGGAGGAGAGGGAGAACAGAGAACTTCAGACACCCACTTTAACAAGCATGGGGTAGAAGAAAGCAAATGAGGTCCCCTGCAGCCCATGGAGATTCCACATCAGAGCAGATTCCCCATGTGTAGGCCATGAAGGATTTCATGCTGGAGCAGAAAGCCAAGCCTGAGGGCAAGCACAACTGTATTGAGTGGATCTGCTCTGCAAGTGCGTGAAATTAGAGTTCAAACTACAATTGGACAATTTAGCAGAGAATACAAAGTCAACCTCTCCTTCTGATTGAGGAAATGAGCAGAGATATGGGAAGCAATGTACTAATTTTCTCCCCTGCCCCCCATGTTGGAAATTGTCACTATATTTCTTCTTTACCCAACAAAAACCCTGACACCTGGAAGAACTCATACTTGGCATATCCTGATGTAGGTGAGCTCTTTCTCACATGACCGATGGCTGTGGATGTAAAATTTTTGTTGTGGAGAAATTGCTGGCTGCTGCTCTGAAAATGAGCTGAAACCTACAAAAGAGATGGACCTGTTTAGGTAAATAGCTATCAAAATGATACCAGGAAAGAAAGTGAGTAGATGAAATACTCTCTTTCTTATGCAACTTGATCGGATGTCATGTTAGTTCTCTAAAGGCAGTCTGTTTTTTCATTTTCTGAATATAAATTTTGTGTCCAGAATACTGTGTCCAGTCTCCTCTTTTGCTGATCTCTGTTGCCATCAACTTTGCTTAAGTTGTCCTTTCTTCTCGTGGTAAGGAAAATTTAAAAAGAATGTTTATAGGAGCTTGATGGAAGGTACAAGGTGAAGCTGAGATTTGAGAAGAATGCTTATATATATAATTCTGAAATGAGCTTACTGTCTTTTTTGAGTATACAAGGTGAGTTCTCCAGTTTCTTCCAGCCTAGTGTTTGTGAGAGCAATGGTAGAAAGACAAAATGAAATGCCTGAAAGCCCTTTTCTAGCTTTGGACATAAAAAACCATGCTATTTCAAGGAACTTTAAACTTGGAAGCCAGTTTTCACAAAGATATTTTCCTCTCGTCTCTCCTATCAGCTGTTCTTTGAGATTTCCTTGTCAGTATTTGCTCAAGTCTTGGGGAGGGAAGTTGAGAAAATAGAGCACCAATTAACCCTTTGTTTGCACAGCAGTGGATGTGGTCCCTGACCTTTGTCACTCAGTATCCCACATTACTTGCTTCGGCTCACTGACTGACAGTCTCTTCCAGTACACTTGATTCTGAGAGCCGCAAATTCCCCATGAGCTGCATCAGGTTCACCACATAGATGATTCAGAAGCCTATTTCTAAGCATAATGAAATAATCATTTACAATTTGTGTCTATGTGAAGTGTTTTAGAACTAGAGGAGAATGTGAGTCAACATTTTTAGAGCTGAAACTGTCATAGATTATAAGTGCTGACATACTCTGTGTTGTATAATTTTTTCCATTTATTTAATGTCATTAATTTATCAGGAAATAAAAATCAAGCTATTAATATTTCTAAAAGAATATGTACATATAAAAATAAGACTTGCCAACACAGCTGGAAAGCTAAGAAAGGAGGGTATGAAATAACTTAGCTCCATGCCATCTTTTTATACAACAGTTCTGTACCACTGTCCAATCATGGTATTTCACAACACAAGTAGTAAATCACATCTACCGTAGTGTGTCACATGTAACAGATTAAAGAGAAGAAGTCCTGTTTTCATTCCAATTGCACTTTAAAATCATCGTTAGCAGCTATGATCCATTACTGGGAAACTACTGTCAAATGGTATAATAAATCAATGGGAGAGAAGCACTCAGTACTCTGCATGCACATTGCACTTACACTTTTATAAATGTTCTTTTGTACACTGTGTCACTTGTAAATAAATACAGATGTGCCTTTTTATGGAGTTCATTGTCTAGTAGCTCCCTCTGTCCTAGTCTCTTATCAGAAAAATCTTTCAGCTTTTGGCCCTTGTTTTCGTGGTCTCCTTTCAACGTTATATGCAGATTGCCTAGCACAAATGCCTTGAATTAGGATGATCAGACTCAATTCCTTTCTGGCAACCCAGTACTGGCAGCAGGACTGCAGAGCGTTTACCATAGACACAGAGTAATCCAGAATGCTTTCCAAATATACAGCTGATTGGGACCACTCCAGACCAAAAGTGAGGAAATACCGGATGAAAGAGAGTCATGGCTTGACTAGGCAATGCTGGTTCTGCATATTTTACTATGATCCTTTCAAATGAGACAAACTCCACAGAAACTAGTTGTCCTTTCTGCATATAACATGCTGATTATTTTCCTCTACACACAAAGCATACCCTTACACCAAATAGCTGACTGAGGTCTTGCATGGATGTATGCCAGACAGGAAAAAGGTGGAATCAAACACATACTTCTGTGACATGGAAGTACTTCCTCCAAAGGCCGGCACTGCACAGCGAGAGTGTGCAAGGATGTCACTCACCTGATTATGGAGGCTGTGCAGTTTTAATATTATTCCACTCCATTGCACCAAACTGGGAAGGCGACTTATTCGTTTGTGTTCAGTCAGCACCTGCTCCACTTTGTGAGCTGTCAGCAGGCACTGTGTGCTTGAAGATGGTGTAGGAGGAGTTTATAGTAGGGAACTTCAGGTTGCATGTGGATAAATGAACCCTTGTGCTTAAGAAATGGAACAGAGGAGGCAGTCTACAGGGGAAAACAAAACAAAAGCAAAAATACTACCTATGTGTTAAAGTCAGTATAGCCACATAATGAGTTCCTCTGATCTTCCAGGGCTTCATGGCTATGAATAAAGTGAGGTTCTAGATGAGGGCCAGGGCTCCTTTTAAGTTCACAAGAAATTACATATTGAATAACTATGTTGTGCAAGTTTTACAATTTAGCCTGCATCAACTTCACCTAGCAACATGGACAGCAGTTCAAATGCTCAGTTATCTTCATAACTTGTATTTACAAGTTCAAATGGCCCCCCAAATAAAAAATTGCTAATAAATGAAAGCCAGGAGAAGGGAAAAATATTTACCTTTACTCTTTTTTTTTTTCTTCCTTTTTAAAATTTTATTTTATTATTTTTAGGAGTCACTGTGTGTCCGTATGGGCTGTTTTCTTATTTTATCACTTCTGGTATCTTAGGCAAGATTTCCATACCATCTGATGAAAAATTCTATATAGGACTTACTTTCAGAGTGAGTATTCTCTTCAGTCCTAAGCACATCATAAAGTTAACATTCAGAAAATTTTAGAAATAAAAATGGGGACTGTATCTGCTGAGCGGGCTGAGACCTTGGTTTTTCACTGGAATTTACTTTTGTTCTTGTAGACTACGGGACAGAAATATTGAGAAATACCTGCACTAGGTCATTCTTAGAACATTTACATTCTGTTACGATCATTTATCTCTCCCTTAAAGATCTGTACAGTTGAATTTATGATAGTAAGTCAGACCAATGGAAGAAAGAATATGAAAAAGAGAACCTCACACTTTTTTTTTATTATTCTTTAGGACATTTACAAAAATATTGTTTCCTATGAAATGCGAGCTAAACACAACTTGTGATGGTGGGCTCTGGAATTAATAAATTTTTTGTTCTAGATTTTCTTGGTCTGGAACTCATTTGTGACTTTGCAGTCCATATGAATTGTAGCTATTCATGTGTATGTATACATATGTAAAATTTATTTCAAAATAAAATAAACATACCTTTTTAAAAAAACTCAATAGCATAACTGAGTTCTTTTGCCAACATAGGCGTACCTTTCAGTGCAAAGCTGTGACAGTGGTGACACTACAGGTCAGAGTATGTAAAGTAATGCTTATTATTCTGTAATTTTTCCCCAAAGACTATGACCTTCAGTGAAAACAAATAACATTTTGAAAGCAAAGGTAATGCAATTATTCATAGACTGTTTTGGATTAGTTGGCAGAAAAGCAAATATTTCAGTTTCAGCTGGAAAATCAAGCCATTATTTAACTTTCAATGTGCAGTTCCCATAGTAAATTCATTTTTAATGGGATTGTGTACCTGGTTTGTGCTTGGTAATTCAGCTATAAGAAATCTGAGCTGTGCCCCATAAATCAATCTGAATGGTATGTTGTAAGACTGCAGTAAATTTATGAGCTGCCTTTAAAAAAAAAAACAGAGCATGTGAGCATGTTTTAAGTATTTTATGTGGTGTACAGATCACAAGTCAAACCTTTGACTCCAGAAATACAACTATGTGAGGTTTTAAAATGGTAAAATCTCATTTGGATCACCTGGAATCCTTTGTATTTAGTATATCCCCAGTCTGAAACTGATCTTTGCGATCCTTTTCAGATTTACTGGAAGACCTGGCTCTGAGTCAGTTCCAGGGAGTGCTGGAGTGCCTTAAATATAACATAGATTTATGCTACCAGACAATATTTACTAATGGAAAAGTATAGCTGTGGATGTGACAACTCTGTCTCGGCAGGTCATTCATTTCACAGATGACAATAGGGTCCCTGAGTTATATAACATCAGCACCTCACAGAGGCTTTTTCTTATGTATCTTAATCATTATGTGATGGACACATTAGTCAGAATGATGAGAAAGGTTGTCCTGGTTTTGCTAGGATAGAGTTAATTTTCTTCTTAGTAGTTAGAATAGCTGTGTTTTAGTTTCAGTGTAGGATTTGTTATGAGAAGAATGTTGATAAAGTACTAATGTTATTAGTTGCTGCTGGAGCTCAAGGTCAGCATGTTTGAGTAGTTTGCCAGTGCAAAAGACTGGGAGGGAGAAGCACAGTGAATAGCAAACCCCAAAACTGGCATTTGGATGTGCCAATGAGGTATTCCAGATCATATCACGTTATGTTTAGTATATTAACCAGGGCTGACCGGGGTATTCTCTTGGGCTTGCTCTTCCAGGATTGTGGTTTCAGGATTGTCTGGGCTCTGGGATCATTAGCTGGAACAGACTGAGTGTCAGTTGCTGGGTGATGAGCAATTGCACCATGTATCACTCATTTGTATATTCTGTTATTACTGTTGTTATCATTTTATTTTAATTAGTAAATTGTTTTTATCTCAACCCATGAGTCTCTTTGCCCTTTTCTTTCCAATTCTCTTCCCTGCTCCCTGGAGGGGGTGGAAGAGAGAGAGCAGCTGTGTTTGACTGCAAACCAAAAAGATGAAACCTACATGAAGGTGTAGAAACCCAAATAGCTGGAGTAATATTTTGCTAGCATTTATAACAAGCAATGATGTGAAAATAAGAACTTATGTAGTTGCTTAAATTTCAAATTATTATGACTTTTTATTACTGTCTATAGACATAGTCTAAATTAAACTTGAAAAATTTACAATCTCTAAGAGATGTGTGGAGGTTAGGATACTCCAGGTAGTGGTGATGAGACTGCTCGTGGCAGCTCAGGTCCAGTAGGACCAACGCTGACCTCAAACTCATATGCTTGCCCAGACATGCAAAAATGCTGCTCGGTACCTCCACAATCTGGTGGCACGTTTAAGCGCTACAGGCTTGGGGACGAGTGTCTGGAAAGCTCCCTGGCAGAAAAGAACCTGGGGGTGTTGGTCAACAGCCGGCTGAATATGAGCCAGCAGTGTGCCCAGGTGGCCAAGAAGGCCAATGGCATCCTGGCTTCTATCAGAAACAACATGACCAACAGGACCAGGGAAGTCATCCTTCCCCTGCACTCAGCATTGGTGAGGCTGCAACTCAAATACTGTGTCCAGTTTGGGGCCCCTCACTACAAGAGGGACATTGAGGTGCTGGAGCGTGTCCAGAGAAGGGCAACGAAGCTGGTGAAGGGGCTGGAGAACAAGTCTTTTGAGGAGTGGCTGAGGGAACTGGAGTTGTTTAGTCTAGAGAAGAGGAGGCTGAGGGGAGACCTTATCACTGTCTAAAACTACCTGAAAGGAGGTTGTAGTGAGGTGGGTGTTTGTCTCTTCTCCCAAGTATCAAGTGAAAGGACAAGAGGAAATGGCCTCAAGTTGCTCCAGGGGAGGTTTAGATTGGATATCAGAAAAAAATTTCTTCACTGAAAGTGTTCTCAGGCACTGGAATGGGCTGCCTAGGCAGGTGGTTGAGTCACCGTCCCTGGAGGTATTTAAAAGACGGGTAGATGGGGTGCTCAGACATATGGTTTAGTAGTGGACAGGTATGGTTGGACTCGATGATCTCAAAGGTCTTTTCCAACCAAAAGATTCCATGATTCTATGATTCCATGAACAACAGTAGGTTGTTCAACGCCCTGTCCAGTCTGAATATTTCCAGGGATGAGGCATCTACTACTTCTCTGGGCAACTTGTTCCAGTGTTTCACCACTCTCATTGTAAAAAATTTCTTCCTTATATCTAGTCTGAATCTACCCTCTTTTAGTTTAAAACCATTTCCCCTTGTTCTATCACTACAGACCCTGCTTAAAAGTTTGTCCCCATCTTTCTTATAGGCTCCCTTTAAGTATTGAAAGGCTGCAATAAGGTCCCCTCGAGTCTTTTCTTCTTCAGGCTGAACAACCTCAATTGTCTCAGCCTTTCTTCATAGAGGAGGTGTTCCATACCTCTGATCTTAGTTCTACAGAGGCGCGAGACCCTGACATGCCATGCTAGAGCCATGCAGGGACAGAGTAAAAAGAGTGTGCCAGCTGTGCCAAGGCCAAGCTAGGAAACCTCATGTCTGAATCTTAGCTGGAGTCTTTCTTGATTGTTTCTTTATTCATGGCACAACTTGCCCACAAGGAAGATGATTGCCTGCCATTGGGTAGCTGACAGCAGTGTGTGTTTGGTGCCAAAGTTTCTAAATCATCTGAAACACAGAATTGGTAATGGCACTGGGTGAGCACATGGAGCCACATCTTTGCTGAGACATCAAGCTGACTTTGAGCAGCTGCAACTTCTCCCATAGAAACAGAGGGAATATTATGCTGAGTCAGTTTAATAACTAGTTTGTACAAAGCTGAAAATCTGACAGAGCAAGCTGTAATGATGTCGTTATCCTCTTTCTACTTACAGAAAGTAAAAAAAGATGGAATGTATTAAGTCTAAAATCCTGAAGGACATACTGAAAAAGGGACCTCTCAATGACATGATGCTTGTTTTGATAAATCAGTGAACAATAAGGTGTGTTGTACTGAACTTTTCCTCCCCTCCTCTTGCATATGCATGCCTTGAATTAACTGTCTCCAGTTCTGTTTGGGGTCACTTTAAAATGAAACTTAATTTTCATTCAAATATAGTTGATCCAAAACATATTTAAAAAAATAAATATCATCCCTATATCAACTCTTCTGTAAAGAGTTAAAAGTAGAAAAATAAGAAATATGAATTAAAATGTGAGATGTATGATAATTTCAATAAATATTCATGTGCATACAATATTTGATGTTATTGTGTACCAAAGAAACATTCTGTAAGGGAAATAAATTGAAATTTTGTTGAGTTTTCATGTTCTTAACAGCTAATACAATGAGCAATACTGGTGGTGTAAGTGACTTTTATATGAATCAATTTATTCAGGCTGACATATGTGGACTAGACTTAAGGGGGAAAAGTATGAACTGAAGTCTTGGATACCAGACAATTAAAGAGTCAAACCCCATTATTTCTATTTCAGGAAGTGTTTAATGGGTTAACGTTTCAATTTTCAGGATGCAAATGGTTATCTCTCTTTTTCAACATCTAGATGGCAAACTTTACTCAGCATCAAGATTACTCGGGATTGGTCTGCATGTTTTGCTTCCTGTGTGTTACTAACCTCCAGATATTTTGAGTCTATTTCCCTCCAGAAAGCAAGAACTTAGAGGACAATATAATCCATCATATTTAACCTTTCATGCAAGTTACTGAATATCTGGTTTAAATAATGTGGAGAATGTTGACAGGTATTTCAGTGAAATGAAATGTCTCTATTAAGATTTGTATTTCATTTGGTTATTTAGTACACTGACTAAAATACTAAATTGCAAAAATCTGAAAATGCACCATTGATCCTACTGTACACCTGTATTTGCATCATCAATTTATGCAAAACAAATACTTTTTCATCATTTTACATATTTAAAGAGTTAACAGGGATTCTGAAAAAGCTTGTTATCTTAGAAATGAGTGACCTAAAGATAGCAAGGAATCTGTTGTGTGGTGTACATTGTAGGTACTCTACTGAGGCAACCAAAAGCTGTGTGACTTCATTCACAACATGCAGAGTTGAAATGCAAAATCTTACTATGTACCACTGCTTGGAGTTGGGCAACAGGATATATTAGTTTTGAGTTAGTGTCACTTGGACACAGTTATCTGATTTTTGGTTAGCTAAGAGAGTGAACAGTGAAGGTTTGTGTCTCACATTTGATAAAATTCAGATATAGCCTCACTCATTTTTTAAAGGTTCTAGTTCTAAGAAATACACTTTCAATGCTGCAAAAAAGATAATATCAAAGTCAAATGAGAGTTGCTATAAGCAGACTGTATTTTCCAGTCAAAAAACAAAGCCTTGTGTGTTTCATGTTAACTTTGCTATGCAGACAGGTCTTAAGCAAGACCCATTAAAATTATTAAAAAAAAAAAAAATTTATTCAAATAGGGGGTGACACTCTTGTGTTCTCAGCAGTGACTCTGAGGCATGAGGTGAGACTGAGAACTCAGCCATCCAAGCAAGCACAAACCATACTGTCAGCTGTTCCCTGCCATCTGCCTTGGTGCATACAGCCATGTACATGCTAATGGCAAGGTAAACAGCAGTCTTTTTCCTCTTTCACTGTGGACAACCCTTTGTAGGGCTCTGCTTTTCCCCTAGTGATACACCTGGGCACCCTATACACAGTCTGTGAGAAAACTGTGAGTTTGGCTGACCATTACCAGCCTCTACTAGTATTCTTCCTTCCTCTACTCCCTCTTCTACGAATATTTCCTTACCCCCCGGCAAAGAAGAGAAATTCTGAAAAGATCTGAGTAAAAGAAAAATCTTTATCTGATCCGTGTATCAAAGGGAGCAGAGTTGCATCCGCAAGACACATCCCTTCCAGCCTCCACATCTGCATTACAAAACTGGCAAAACTTTGTCTTCTGCATGTTCTCCTAGGACTTTTGCTACCTTTGAAATGTAGGCAATCAGCTACACCTCCTGTAGCGCTTCATGGTGGTGAAACCTGTCAACATTTTAAAAAGTCTTGTTTGACAGAAGACAGCGCAATTTCCTTTTAATCTCTTCATGTCTTTAAAACGGAATTTTGACAATATCTGTAGATTTCCTGTCCTATACATCTCACTCCAAAAAACTTTTTATAATAAGCTTGGAAATATTTATTTGAAAGAAATCACTAAAACCTGTAACTTTCCTCAGATGTTTTGAAAGTAGACAAAGAAATATCTCTAAAAGAAAATAGTTTTTAACTTCTTTACAATTTTGCTTTCCTCAGTAATTTGGTGTTTTAACACGTTACTGGCCACATCCCTCAACTTCTTCTGAAAAGGTGCTTCTGAAGGTAAACATACTCGATGTTGTGAAGAAACAGTGTTTTTCAAGAAATGTGGCCTTAACATAGCAACACAGATCTGATCTGATATTAACAGCAGTAGAAGACATTCTCCAGACTACCAAAACCCTCTCTGAAAGCCACAGTAGAGCAGGGCCCAAGCAATTTGAGCGCTTTGTTCTTGTATTTCCTAACTCAGCAACTTCCGATTTCTTTTAAACTGAAGTTTCACTAGCTGAATTTCATGAGGTTTTGATAGATTTACAATTTCTACTTTTGAAAATAACAGCAACCTCTCTCAGAAGTTCCATGCTATCTTTCAAACATTTCTCAACAATCCTACTTCTATTTTAATGTACTTCTAGTACTCAGTGTATTTTTGAAATTTTAGGAATTAATGCTTTTCTTGTAAAATTTCCTGATTTTATAGATAGTGGAAAAATAGTGAAGTAAGTCACTTGAAATAAAATACATAAATATTTGTTCTTTCTTCTCAGGAGCTATGACCAAGCTTCATTGCAAATGGCATAGAAAGCAGTTTTCATAAGTAGGATTAACACACAAAGATTAAGGCCAAAACCGATTTTAATACTGTTAGATGGTAAGATTGCACTCTTGCTGTAAATGCTACTTTGATCTTGAAGTCTTGATCTAGACTTGCACAATCCCCACTCAAATAAATATACATTGCTGAAGTGCAATTGCCATGAGTTGATTATGGTGGTGGTTTAATCAGATGGTCCTACAGGACTTTATTTGGAGGTACTCTCACATTCCTTTGCTTACCTCTGGGAGTGGTAAAGTTGTTCTGGAAAGAGCATGAGTTAAGTTAGATCCAGTATATTACAGTGATTTTCAACTCTTTCCAGTTTGCACATTTGTGTCTTCCTCTGAAGAGGTAGATGTCTGGAAAAATTAATTCTAATTGCATGACAATTACTTTGCTTCTGTTATTTAGCTTTTCTGGAAGAAACAGTCCATCTGTGCTTAGGTTTTATCAGACCACATGTTGAAAATTTCAGCTAGTGTCAGTAGAAACCAGTGAGTAATGAAGATACGCAGAATGGAATTCACTAACTGGAGATAAGGTCGGCACAGTAAAGTTATACCTGTATTATCGGACTTAAAACCATCTCTAGATTTTTATGAATGTCCTGAAGTGATGTTAATATTTCAGTTCTGCAGCTATGCCAAAACAACGCACCTCAGGTACAGGTCTATCATGTAAGCTGTGCAGCACTATTTTGGGGTTACTTGAAAAATAAGATAGCATTGACTGAGAAAGAAAAGAGCATGCAGTGCACAACAGAACAACCTCTACTGCTGTAACAAGTATTTGGATGGAGCTACCTAATCCTGCAGCTAAGCCAGACCTATTCTGTTTAATGGAAGAGCTGAAAAAAAACAGATCTTGAGGCCACATCTGGAGTATTGTGTCCAGTTCTGGGCCCCACAGTTCAGGAAGGACAGAGAACTGCTTGAGAGAGTCCAGCACAGAGCCACCAAGATGATTAAGGGAATGGAGCATCTCCCTTATGAGGAAAGGCTGAGGGAGCTGGGTCTCTTTAGCTTGGAGAAGAGGAGACTGAGGGGAGACCTCATTAATGTTTATAAATATGTTAAGGGTGAATGTCAGGAGGATGGAGCCAGGCTCTTCTCAGTGATGCCCAATGATAGGACAAGGGGCAATGGGTGTAAGCTGGAACACAGAAGGTTCCGCTTAAATTTCAGAAGGAACTTCTTTACAGTGAGGGTGACAGAGCACTGGGACAGGCTGCCCAGGGAGGTTGTGGAGTCTCCTTCTCTGGAGACATTCAAGACCCGCCTGGATGCCTTTCTATGTGATCTCATTTAGGTTCCTGCTTTGGCAAGGGGATTGGACTAGATGATCTTTCGTGGTCCCTTCCAATCCCTAACATTCTATGATTCTGTTATTCTGTGTAATAGAAATGTAGATACTCTAGTTTGGTTTTTCTTTTATCACAATACACGTAGACATGAGATGTTATTGCATACAGCTGACAGAAATGTTTTTAAATGAAGAACAATAACTGTGTGCAAGATAAATTATTTTTCACTATGTATCTGTCATAGATCTGTCATGTGATTTTTTTCTATTTGTGAGGACTGATTGCAGGCAAATTTTGCAAATGGAAAACGATCTTAATTGCAAAATATGCAATTCCTTTATTTTCAAAAGAAACACGAATATACATTATTTTTATTTAAATATTATGACTTCCAGGCACAATAACAAAAAAGAGGGAGGAAAAAAAAGCCTCTTTTGTATTTCTCTATATCAACAAGGTTCTCAGTACACTTTGCAAGTCTCAGTGAAATAAAACTCATCAGACCAATGTGTTAGGCTCACAATACTGTCACTCCCATATTACAGCTAGGGGAGCTATACAACAGAGCTACCAAGTAGAACATGTGAAAGTCAGAAGAACCAACATCTGTTCCAACTTCCTTGTGTGTTTTACCAGCTCTCCTGTGTTTTTCAATTAGCTCTCTCTCCCTTTAAAAAATAAAGCAACAAAGCTTTAGTTGCATAAAGATTATATACTCTTCCCCAAGATCTGGAGTGAAGGAAGATGGCATGTCCTACACGCAGTTGGTAGCAGCAATCTAGATGAAGAATGTTGCCATATTAAAAAAACAAAAAAATAACAACAACAAAAAAACCTCCACTTCACTGAGTTGTGTAAATGATGCACAACTTTTCCTTGCAAAACTGGAAAATACAGGTGGAAATATTCAGGTTGCCATTGGGAGATGTTTCTCTAAGCTATATTGTCCCGTTGGAAAACTGTCAGACTCATTTTGTCAAACACCTTTGCACACATTATTCTGACATAATACAACATTCACTTTGACAACTTTAAGAGCAGGTACAAGATAAGAGGGTATAGGTTAGACAATGGTGTGAAATTAGCTGGAGAATCAGACAGAGATCATCAACTGAGGGATTAAAGACAAAAACTATTTATATAAACCTGTTTTCCATAACACATTAGATATATTTGCAATATTTTATGTGTCACATAAGAAATACCTGCATCATAAATTAGACTGACTCTAAGTTCTGCATGATACCTTGACTGTGAAGGGGAGAGTAAACAGAATAGTAGTAGATGCAGACATTGACTGGAAGGGCCTGCAGCTCCCCAGGGAGTTGGTAGATTACTTCTAAGAGATCTGCCAGAGATAGTGTTAAAATGCAATTACACAATCGGTGGCTGACACTTCAGCATACAACAGTGGGGGCAGTGATCATCCTGAAAGTGTCTGGAGTTTGGAAGAACAGAAATATGTATCACTGAGTGTAACCTCTGCTGGCATTAGCTGAGCCTCTGGACAAGCATTGTGAGAACAAAGCATCAGGTGGATACAAGAAGCAAAGCAAAGTTTTTACCCTGAGAAGTGATGCGTAGATCGGAGAGAGACCTACTCTTCAAGGCTGCAATTTCAGTACCCTTGAGCACAGGAGTTACTGCTAAGCCATGTAGCAGCCAACACCACTATCTATCTGCTGAGAATGACTACCTAGAACTTGCAGGACTGGTCCCTTCACAGGTGAGTAAGTACCTGATAACGTTTCTTCTTGCTCACACTACAATGGTCAGAACTCTCCTGTACTGAGAGGACCTTTCTAAGAGGTAGGAGCGAGGGGGTTAGAGCAGAGGAAAGAGTATTTGACACATCCAGCCTCTGACCAGGTGCTCTGTTGAGTTCCTGAATATAGTGCCTGGATTCACTGGGTTTACATGAAAGACAGTTTTCCAGTCAAAGGCTGTTTTCTAGGAAGGATCTTCCCTTCTTTCACTGCTTTAGGGGTGATTAACAGTGCTTGTGGTTTCACTGCTGCACCTGCAGGTAGGGAAGAGATGTATTCACAACACCAAGCGATTTCACAGCATGAGCACTCAGAAGTATTATTTATTACTACTGTTCTAGCTAAAAAGTCTGAGACTGCAAAACAGAAACACATACAAGATCTCATCACTCATCTGTAATTTGCATTTTTCATGGATACAAACCTGGCTGGCTAATTGGGAAGTCATTTGACTTGAAACTTAATATACTTTTACCTTTTGATGGTTTCAGGATGAAGAGAATATATTGTGTTTTCATTACTTAGAGCCAGAGAAATTTTCAACTTTGTGTTTTCTAGTCTCAAACAAGAGAAAAGATTTATCTGCCCAAGTAACAGATTGATCTGTCTAATTCTTCCAGCTGTTGCCACCAATGCTGTGGTTGTTGCTGAGAGCCTGCCCTTTCCTGATAATTTTGCTGTCAAAGAATACAAAATTATACAAAAACATGCAGTGGTAGCAGAGCAGTGCAAATTCCTCTCTGTTCAAACAGCACAGGTGATAAGCATTGCAATGAAGGAAATCAAACCTCCAGTTGTTGTATCTTCCATGATCAGGGTGAAGGAAAGGGGACTCAAGCTTGAAAGTGGCCTTTTGACAGATCAGATCATCCCCTATTCCCTTTCCAAGCACTGACTATCATTATTTCCAGAGCTGCTCATATTTAAATAAACATAAGCAGGTTGATCTTTCTTTTTTGACCGTAACTCAGAGAAGGGTCAGTCTTGAAACGAGAGGAACACAGATACCAGACTGGGACAGCAGCTGTTTGAAGAAATGCTGCCAACATGAAATATGACCCAACTCACAGCTGCTGACTCTCGCGGGGGGTGGAGGGTCTCCATCTCTGCAGCTACTGCCAACGGAGGTGTAGGACTCATGTCATCTCCTGTCATGGCTGACTCTCTGGGTGGAGAGTGACCACAAATAATTAGAGAAAAACAGAGAGGAACATCTGAATGAATCTAGTCTCACCCAGCAACCACTGACATGATTTGACTTTCTAACAGCTATTATATTGTAAATAGGTTTACCCCTCTAAATCCCCCTCAAACCAAATCAGACCCATTATTAATTTTCTCCTCCCCTTCCAGAAAATAATGCTGTAGTTTATTTTGCCAGTTGTGCGATCAACATCTAACTGTGAAATGCTTTACAAAAATAGTGGCCTGATGCACGTCTGCAGAGGCTGGCAGTAGGGTCAGGGGATGGAGATAATCAAGTGATACCTGCCCAAGCAATAGAGAGAAACATACCTGTTTCTGCACTCAGCTATATTAGGCTTATCTTGTTGCACTAGTTGTGTCTCACTTCCTTCAACAAACTGAAGTTATTAAGACAGAGAAAAGAAAAATCAGTGCTATGCTATCTATCTCTTTACATTCCAGTTTGAGTAACGATGCTTTTAGTTCTTTATGTCTTATGACTGAGTTGATCACATGTATCACACTATAATATTTTTACAATCCCCAGTATCTTAGTACCTTTCACTCCATTCATGCAATGAACAGTATAACCCTTGTGGGAGCTGTGAAAGTGTCATACATATGTTTTAATAGTCTATGAACACTTGAGGTCTCCGATATCATTCTAGCAGCACCCCAGGGATTTTACCAACCAGAAAACATAAGTTATGTTATAAAATTCATGTTTCTCAGTTGCTTGTCTTTGTTTTACAAAACACTTTCCTACAACTCCAGATCTCCATAGGGTGCTATTGTAGCCATTTGTGCTAGAAATTCTTGCATACAGAATCTGCCTCGTTAAGGTAGATTTGAGACTTGAGACTGAAATTTAAGCAATTTGAGGGTAAAAAAAATAGTGCCTGAGCTTTTCAGTCAGCATGGAGAGGAAAATGTCTTTGAAGGCTTCTGGAGGGAAGATTTCCATGGGGGAAATCCTATCCACTTTTTTGAGCAGCTGAACTGAAGTTTGGTGGAAAGATGGTTAAGATCTAAAATATGCCATAGATAAACCACAAATACATAGTGGGTGTTATCCATCTTTCTCTGTGACACCATATACCAGGACCCAGTATGGGTCTGGTAAAGGCCCAGCTAAAGGAACAAAGCTTACTTGTGGTTTTGTTAATGATGAAAGGTGGAGAAAGGTCTTCTGGATGGAGACAGACTGTCAAAAGGCTGAAAAGTTTGAAGATACCAGCATCCCTCCCCTCGCTGTGATGCAGCTCTCAGGGAAAAGCACCCTGTTCTTCTGAAAAGGAGTGATGCATGGGTGCAAAAAGGGCTGCCCTGTGCCTTTCTTGGACAGCTTTCTTCTTGGAAAACTTACTTGGAAAGCTAATTAGAATATTAGCCTTACATGATCTAAAGCTGTATGTAGTCTAGGATACCGAAAAAATCCAAGGCAACCTTCTGTGTCTAACTTGGAGATATAGCTATTAACTTTCATGAATGTTCCTTATTTATTATGTACAGTGGAAAATATTATATATTACAGTAGAAAATATATATTGAAAAAAAGCCATGCTTGGGCTGCTGTGTATCACGTTTAAAATGACAAATAGAATAGATATTTTAGGGGCAGGTACAAGGAGTACAACCTACAACTAGCTGTTGGCTGTATAATACTTTGCAGTCAAAGCATAGCCTGGCTGCAAAAATTAAATTTTCTGGAGGTGTGATTACACTCACACCATCTTCCTTCAGTGTAGTCCTTCTTCTCACGTACTACAGAGGGGCAAACACCCACTTCCAATGTGACTTAGAAAAGCGAGTCATGCTTCTGTTAAATGATGCCCCAGAGCTCAATCTCTCCATAAAAAAAAAAAAAAATCTCATCAGTGGTGTTTTTGGGTGTATCGTACATAGTCAGCACAACAAAATCTGCTTGTGAGAGCTCCAGTAGTGCAATTGCAATAGGGATACATACATCAATCAAGTGAGTCAAGTTGTAGAAGTATAGTGACTCATTAAGGATTTTTGATCCCATAATTTCATCTGTTCATTATATACAATGGTAAAATATATGATCTCTGAAGCGGGAAGAAAGAGGAAAAAAATTGAATATTACTTGTAAAACAGCATGTCCATAACTACAGCAAGTACTTGAACCAAGTTACAAACAAAAGCAGAGTGCCCTCTTGTGGCTCCTGGCACAGGTACGGAACACAGGACTAGAACAAATATTTTGTGTTTTCATGGGAATATTCTGCAATTAGAGTCTTCTGCACTGGAAGTGATTTCTACGTATTAATTCCATTATTTTTGAGGGAATTTGTAAAAATTATTCTTGTAAGCCATGGGAAACTTATTTTAAATGTACACACTCCAAAGCATTTTTTTTTTCCTTCCAGTTTGGCAATGCAATACCATAGTATTTTCCATGAATGTGAGACTTGCCTTAAAAAAAAAAAAAAAGCAAGGAGTATTAATCTGGTTAGTCTTGGTTTTTTTCTGTATGTTATTAAATATTATTTTTAAAATTTACTTTACTTTTCAGTAGTAGTTACCAAAAATGTGTATGAAACTATAGAATCATTAAGATTTCAAAGAAAATAAATGATAAGCAGTATGAATGCTAAAATATATTGTTAATTTTCCAGAGCATTCTTCTGTTTTTCTTTTGCCATTTATACTGTCTTTTTTTTTTTCCCCCTCCACAAGGATGTATTTGAGGTATTTCATTTCACAGCTGAAATGGGTTTAATCTATGGACCTGACAAAAAGAAGATTATATGCAAAAACAGTATTGATGAATGTACTTTAAAAAATTGTATTACCATATTCTCAATTTAATAAAACCTCAGTTTCATGAATATATGTTTTAATTATAGATTTAGAAAAAAATCACATTTGGAGAGCAGATACAACGCAAGCAAGAGGCAAAATCATTGAAGAACAGAGCTTCTGAATTTTTCCTCTTTAATTTCCAGACTTCTGGTTTAAATCTGTATGTTTTATATTAGGAAATTAATGTTAATTTACTGTATTTACTAGTGTCTTAACCTGATTCAAAAGGTGAATTGTCTGTTTGCTTTTATAGTTACCACCATATCTCTGTATATACAGATATTCAGTATTATAATCTTTCTTTGACACTTGGTACTGAAGTCCTAATACAGTAAGAGAAATTAAACTAGACAATTCTTTTTTTTAACTACATCTTCAAATGGCTACAGAAGAATGGAAATTGGTCTTCCTTTATTACAAAACAGCACAGAGCAATTACTTCTACAAAAGAATCATTATCTGTAGGATGATACAGACACAAGATAAATTGAACTATTTAATTAACTAACATATTAAGTATACACTATTATTTGTCTCAACATTCACCATTAAGTGTGAGTCTGTTCTTAGCATTTCAATAAAATAAATAAAAGGATATGTTGTTTTATAAGATTTTTAATGCAAATCGATCACTTTCAGTGTTGACATCCTCAATCAATTAACACATGAAACATGTTAACATAAGTGTAACAATGCTTCCACTCAGCCAACAAACAGATGAGAAAGAAAAAAAGATGGAGGGAAAAAAAAAATCTATTCTCATCCTCCTGTGAATTCCTGCTCAGAAATTGCAATAAAATTTACTGTTTTATCAAGGCTTACTGGAACTTAGTTTCAAAGAGTCACCAGCAAGCCAGGCCATCAATTTTTCTGTCTCATGCAGAGACAACATGGGAGCTGAGATCTGCGCTCAGCTGTTTTGCTTTTTGGGAGAACATGGTAGGATTAAGTAAACACCATTTACTACACATTTTTTGTTGCTCATGGTATCCTGTGGCACTTAGCATCTGTGTTTGCATCAAGTTTTTAAAAATACTATTTTTCATTATATTAATAGAACTGGGTATACCTATGTCCAGGATGGTAGGCACCAATGAACAGGAATGTGCACACCCATGCACATGCAGGGAATGAAATTGGTTTCAACTAGCATTGCCAGGTATGTATCTTTCTAACCATCAGTATTGTGTGTAAATATTTAGTAATGCAGTAGGTTGTGGTTTGGTTTTTTTAATACTTCTGTATTCTAATGCCAGTCTTTAAGTTAATACCTTAACTTTTGCAAAAATAGCCTTTTTTTTTTTTTAACTGAAGTATTGAAAAGATGAAACTGTAACATTTGCTGCGTAAGAGCTTTAGTATATTAAAGGAATATGTTTTGATCAACAGAGGGCACTCTATGGTTTTCAAAGGAGCCTAATAGGAGCTTAAAAGGTTTGAGTAGGAGACGACTGAGTATGGTTTTCGAAGAGTCTTTAGCACTGGTCAATCTATAATTTATTGGAAATGTTACTGATTTCCACAATAACATAGAGTACAGGAATGAAAGAGAACCCCATCATTTGATAAAGTCAGATACTAGGATTATGCCTTTGATGTACACAGTCACCTCTTGGTTACATCTTCAAAATTGTAAATATGTGTAAAAGTTGTAACATACTCTGAGTTAAATGTGCACTTACTCAGTAAGGGTGAGTTTTACCCTTGTTGGCTGTTCAAAAGTGATGACTTTGAATATTGTAAGTGTAGACAGTTTAAACACCACTGCTGTTCCATACAGGATAATTCTTCCAGTTCATAAATAGGTTCATTTCCTGGCACCAGACTAACTTGTGTCAAAGATTTTACTGATCAGTTTGATTTACGTTGTTCACTTATTTTCTAATCAAAATAATCACGTTTAAATCAAGAACATGAAGGGGAATTTCTTTAGAGTGAATTAGGTATTTTTAGCCTATCTGTCTAGAATGCACAGAAGTAAAGTAGAGTAATCTAATAGAGATGTAACACAAAATAATTCATCAATATTATGTAAAACTTCACAAATTACTTAAAAGTAAGCTGAGATTTTCAAATAGAAGCCAAACTATGAGAACTTGGCAGGACTACTGCATGCAGAACTATCCTACATTAAGGTAGCATGCATGCATTTGTATAAAGTAGACTGATCCTGCTAAAAACCCTGAAACTCAAATTGGGGAAGTGAAGCTGCATGCTACCCCTGGAGAACACAGGAGTTAAGCACCGACACGGTTTTAAGTGCTTGATTCTCCTTAACACCCCCTGCAAGCATGCGATCCACATGTAAAGGCAGGTGCACATGTGTTAGGCAGAATAAGCAGCTCTAGCTAGAGGTAAGATGCTAAGGATTAAGGCAGAGAAAAGTGCAGTAAGTCCTCATTTTATCCATTCAGCTATATAAATATTACCGTATAATACGTGTTTGTAATGACAGACAGTAAGAGAGACAGTGAAGAACTAGTCAAAGTTTAGAGGGCAAATTCTCCTCTCTTTGCCATGCCTATGAGTGTGGAATGAATTGAGGGATTTCAGTGAAGCTGCTGGAAGTGTACGTGGATCAGAGCCTAGCCCTCACGAGGAACGAGGATTCCTTTATTGCAAACCTGCCGACTGGAAGTTGAAAGTTGTTTTCCTTGCTTTAACACTTACATTTGCCAACAGCTGTTTCAACATTTATAAACACAATTCCCACTGTCTGCCAAATAACCATAAATTAATTTCTTGCATATTTTGAGTAGTAGGCATAAAAATAATTGTGGCTGATTAAATCCATTTATGCTTTCAGCTCTTATAAATCTATAATAGGTATGAATTGTTGCAATATATTATATCTAAACAAAAATTTCCCAGTGAGTTTGAGGCAGGTTTTCTTCAGAATGTTATGAAGCAATAATTTATTAGGTACAGCCAGGCTGTTGTATTTCACAGTTTCATTCCAGCTAGAGTCCACAGTGCCTGGTAAGCCACAGCATGACTCGGGGTAGCATGATGTAGGAGATTCAGGTGTTCCTTCTGTCTCAAGCTTCGTGTCAGTGGACTGTTTTAATGTTAGAGATACCCAGAAAAATTCTGTCTGTAGGAGAAGGAGACCTTCAGAATGCTGCTACAACATACCACTTCTCTAAAGGGTATGTCTTCTCCTCCTGGAAAGTTAAACTGTGGCTAGTGTTGCTGAATACTTCCTACAGGAAAATGTATATTTGACTTGTTCACATACGAAAGCGTGAGTGATGAGAGCAGGCACGGTGCTTGCGAGTGTGCAACTACAGAGACTGAGTTTTGCTTCTTCCCGCTGAGCGCATAATACCTTTCGTCACATAATATTTAACCTTACATGTTCTACCACAGTCCTGGGTAACACTTCATTTTAAGTGTGCCAGCATTATTAATTCATTTGATATTCACCATAATAACACTGATCAAAACTAACTCATTCTGTAGCCTTGTGAATGTCGTAAGTACTCACATGGAATTCCACTGCAATTCTGCATTAATTAAGGTACTACCTCATTTTCGCAGAGAAACAAGAGTGTGTGATTTGTCTCATGAAGTAACTCCCTTAACATCTTAGAGCAGTCTGAATATTTGGAGTGTATGGGTGTTGCGAGTATGTTGGATATATTCCCTCCCTGGGGAAAATAGTGTATACAGTGTGGATAAATTATGCAAGAAGAACATTGTCTAAAATACAATACACGTGCCTACTCTGTATTTCATTATGTAAAGTATATTGAGCTGCATTTAATACTGATTAATATATTTCTTTCTACTTTACAAAATACGAAAATAGCCAGTCTGCCTTTCTAGAACTTAAAAGCTATACAAGAACTATCTTTAATTTTTTTAAAAAATCCCTTTTTAATTTTCTAAAGCTATAGTCCACATATGCATATTAATATACAACAGCTGAAGTAATCTTGTCATATCAAATACACTGTAGTAGCTTAACCAGTCTTCTTGCTGCAATGCCATTGTGAACTAAATAATCTCCTTTAATTGCAAATAGGCATAAAATTGTTATGTTTTTTAAAAGTATGTTGTAAATCTGAAAATTAGTATACTGTAAAATAAAAATACATGTTCAATTTCATAGCAGCTTAGTGAAGTACATATACAGCTACATGATGTCAGTGCATCTCTGAAACTAATATTTTCAAGGATTATTAATCTTGTTGGGCAAAGGCAAAAACTGGGCAGGCAGGGTCTCAGCCTGCAAGCTGATTTTCTGTGCTACATTTTCTTGAACATTCTTTCAGAATTACCCACTTTTTCTCATTTTCTAATGACGGAGAGGGAGGATATATGTAAAGTATACCTATATACTGTATGTTCACACAAAATCAGATCACTATCAACAAAATATTTGGAGCATCTGTTTTAGCTTGCTGTATATTCCTAGGTTTGTGTGGGAGTGTATATGAATTTTTCATTTTGTTATGCTAAAAACCACGTTGGTTATAAAAGGGAAGTTTGAAAACTGAAAGCAATGCTGTATGATTTAGGCTTTTGCCTTATGTCTAAATTGTATTCATTAAACTATCAGTTCACAAAGTCCTCTGAATGAATTTCTCTTGGTCTACATGAAGGAACCAAGGGAATTAAAAATAAACAGAATTCAGCCAGTAAACATCTTAAAATAATATTGATTTCTTTTACAGTCCAAACCTGTATCATGGAACAGTCTCACCACTGGAAATCGATGGCAAAATTTTAATGGTCTTCAACAGGGCCAGCGTATCATCTATGAAAGTTAATGTTGAGGCTGTGCTATATTTTTTAACCCACTGCACTGCAAATTGTAGTAAGTACTCTAATAAGTAACTATGACTCCCATTAGCAATAACAGGTGTTGTGTGCTAAGTGGAAAAAGAACCCCAACATTCTATACAATATTAATTAGGGAGACAGCAAATAGGAGACATTTAGGCACAGCATAGTGAGGTTCAAGAATGTACAGCAGATTGAATTTACAGCATTTTCTAAATTTCAGTATGCAAGGCAAATAATTTATTTTCAAACACAGAAACACTGAGGAGATATGAACTTACTTTGGGCAAAAACCCGCAATATTCAATCTATAACTTCTTAGATAGAAGATCTGTCACCTTAGCTACTTTGTGGGGTGATGTCCTGCTTCGGAGCGTGCAGGCAAATGTGTTTAGGCACCCATCATAGCCACCACTGAGTTTTTCAGAATTATCGAAATCAAGCCCTGAATTCAGCTCCCTGATCTGAACAAATATGCTTTTCACTCTATACTTTCTATTTCCAGAGTTTGGGGTCTTCATTTTCTAGAAGCACTAAAAATAGTGCCTTTTGGGTCTTGCTGGATTATGTAATTTGAATTTATTTAGGCAACAACCCCCTAAGAGGGAAGTTCACTTTGAGAGCCTTGCTGTTGCAATAAACATTTTTTAACTCGTCTAGTAATCATCACCTCCTGATAACTCCCAGAGCAAGAACTTTCAAAAGTCATTTGAGTGAGTCACTAGGACCATATTTCATTTAGTCTTGAATTTCTGTAGTGTTTCTTACATGGAAGGAGAAGTGCATCCTGAGTCATGCAGCTCAGCTCTCAGTTTGACCTTCCCAAGGGCCATTTGGATCATCATCACATGAAGCTGAATCTAGTCACCTCCTTGGAAATACTCTAGGTGTAATTTCTATATTGGTGGTTTTGGTGTTTTTTAATTATTTAGGTGAGAAAAACAATTTCCTTTCTCTCAAAGTTCTTTAACCTGAAAAAGTATGAGATATTTTGTCAGTCTCAAAAAGATTCAAAGAAACACTTCAAATATATCAAAGACATTCAGATGCTCCTTCTTCAGGTGTTTTCTGTTACGCAGAAGTACAGCAAAAAGGAGCTGATGGGCATTAGGTATGTCTCCCTTTGCTCCTTGCTTATCAAAAAAAAGCTGCAACAGGAATTAGACTATGTAATTTGGAAAACATAGCAGAGTACTGGTGCCAATAGAAGAAACCTGTACTTGAGACAGAATTAGATACTACAGTCAGAAAATAATACTTTCTCTTAAAGGTCTAAAATAGATTAATAAGTGAAAGCATACAATAACTGTAAAGTTGTAAGAATCAAAATAGTGGAAAGAATGTTAAACAGGTAGGGTTGGTATGAATAGAGTAAATAGAGTTAGAAGGAATATCAGAACTAGTTAACCCTGAAAAAATCTCCTACTAAGGTAGTGTTTGTTGCAGTAGGCTAGTCCCGTGTTAATACAACATTTAATTATAGTACTTAAAACAAACTCAGTGTCAGCACAAAAGGGACATTCTTTCAAATTAAATAGAAGGAACATGAATACAACACTGTCATGCGCTTTTCCTTAATTTCTGATTTGCTTAGTTTCTCTGCAGTTGTTGAAAGAACTAATTTTTCTTCCAAATAGGTATGGTGGTATATTATGGTAAATAATAATAATAATAATAATACAAATTATTATACAAGAATACTGACTAGAACTCAGGCTTATCCAGGGCATGAACTACCACATTGTGTAAATAGTATCTCAGAAGTTTTTTAAATCACAGAGAAGTTGCATCTATTAGATGATACTAATTGCCAACGACATATAGGATGTAACCAGATATTAATAAATCATAAGAGATTTAAATCAGATAATGAAATAATAAAATTACTTTTGCATACCTTGATTCATATACTCAACTTAAATAGACTGCTCTCTAGATCAGAAGGAAAAGACTATTTAAAATAAATATCATATTTGAAGAAACCGAGTTAGGAACTGAATGTACACTACAATCTCTGTGGATATCCTTTAGCAATCATAAGGCTTTCTCAGTTCTCCTTGGCTTAACCACATGACATCTGAGTTCAGGATAGTGACATATATCAGTAACATCTCTATTGCTTTTGCTTGACTTAGCATCTGATCTCCTCATCTGTGCTAGGTGAAGCAGGTCTCTGAACACAGATCTTGGCAGATCAGAAAGATTTTCTTGACAAGTTTCCTTGACAATGCAGCATTTAGCGTGCCACTTTGCATGCATAAGCACACATATTTCCTATTAGGCAGTGAATTTGGGCTCCATAAGAACCCACATGAAGATGAATTCTTCGATATTTGTACGTGTGTGACTTTCAAGACCCTAAGGCTATAGCCTCAGCACAATGCTGGGGAGTGATGCATGGCATTTTTAGCTTTTAAAATCCCCAAATAAAGGATAATTAGACCTTTATCACATTTTCTTCCAGAACTATAAATCCTGTATGTAAAGCACAGTTCAGAGGAAAATGGTGAAACGGTGACAGAATCACCAAGTAGTTAAGGTTGAAAGAGGTCTCTGGAGATCATCTAGTCCAACCTCCTGCTCAGAGCAGGTTCACCTAGAGCAGGTTGCACAAGACTGCACCCAGGTGGGTCTGGGCATAAGGACAGTAGGTTTTCACGACCAGGTCCCCTCAGCTGCTGTATGATATCAGGATGTTCATTACCTTCTACCTGAGAGGCCCCATCTGGGACAAAAAGATGTTAAATTCTAGCATTATTTAGGCAACAACCTCCTAAGAGGGAAATTAACTTTGAGAGTGAACTTAACTTCCCCATAATTTCTAGAAAAACATATTTCTATAATACTCGAAGATTCTTCTAAGATTATTTTAAAACCTGCTTTAAGACTACCTAAAGCACTTGCATGCTACATTTCAGCACTGCTGTAACTCCTGTCTTCACAGGGTCTGTCCGTATAAACTCATCCATCCATCATCATCGGAGGAGGCTTGAATCCATCCTGCTGACTCCCTGCAACGAATTGCAGTGCTGAGTGTGGGGCAACAGCTTACCTGGCAAAAACTGGAATTTCTTCCATGGGTGTTGTGAACAATTCATTATAAGCCCACAGTAATTACCCATTTCAAGTACTATGCAAAGTGTAATGGAAGGTGATAATTCCTGTTGGGCACTTTCAACATGCCCTCTGTCCTAGAAGCATGTGCCTTAATTTGCACTGAAACTCCTACTCAAAAAAATGAAAAGAAAAAAGCATTTAAGGTGCCATACATTCACTTGAGAAAAGGCCTGTTACGTGCAAGGCCAGTGTTTAAGCTTCAGCTTCCCAGGAATGCAAAGCCAACACTCAGATGAAATCTTGGTATTTCAAATACCACCCAAAATAAAAGTTCTCAGAATTGAGGTCATGAGCAGCAGGACTTTCCCACATGTGCAGGAGGCCAGAGTGTGTTACCCTGGCACTTTAGCTGGGATTTGAAGTGTGTTTGTATAGCAGATGTCCTTCACTGTCCTCAGTCAATGAGCCTTAGCTTGCCTTGGGGTGCAATCTCTGCATAGCAAATTCCTTTTAGAGTAGGCATGCAGACCAAGGACCAGACTAGAGCATGTCAGAGGTGAAAAAAAACCTTGAACTGTATATAATGAAATCTTCAGGTCCTCTGCACCAACTGTTCCACTCTGCAACCTTCTTGGCCCCATACTCCTTGTTGTGGGTATAGCCCCAAGGGGCTATTTCTCTGTAGTGCTGTTTCCAAGAGGGAATGAATTAAGTTGCTTCCTCTTACAATAATTTCTTGCATCTCCTCATCTGGCTGCTGCATAGGATCAGAACAGGGACTCAGTTACAATACTTGTACATAGTCCTTCTACTCTTCCAAACACATCAGCTGGGACACCAGTAGGTGAGAAAGCTTATAGTTAGCACAATGTTCCAGATGCCATTTTTTCTGAGGGCTTTTTATTGAAAAATACTTTGTATGTATTTAATCTTTACGCCTTTAAAAGACCAAGAGGGAAATGTGCAAGTTAATACAAAGAAAAGTGGGGGGGAAATAGATGTTAAACTGCATGCCCCCACCCTGCCCCAACTCTCCTGACAGAAAGGAAAACAAACAAACAAACAAAAAAAGACTATAGGGCATGTTTGACCTGAAGTTTTGAAAACAAATTCATAATTCTGGGGCTTAGGCTCAAGCAGTGCTCATGCATGCATGCTAGGAAATACATGCAATAAACAAGAGCTGTTTCTTTTCATATGTTGCCATTGTTGATTACTTCATATTTAAACATTTCAAAGATAGTTAGAGATTAGCCTTTCACAGGATCCAAACATGAAATTCAGCCAAATGACTAACTGACCCCAGTTAGTCCCATGTCCTCTTCTTTTTAGCAAATGACTAGTAAATGCTTGTAGGAAGAATATCAGACAAGATTATGTCAGTACCATTAGTAACTATGGATTGTCTTTCTTATTCTATGGTTAGACAAGAAATGTTTTGTCATTTGTCATTTTGTCATTTTCAGAAGTGAATTCCATATTCCTTTGTACTGGTTAGCAGAGGCAACATGGCAATAGCAAATGGATCATCATTTCAGCTTTGGACTCCTGAGTGTTCATTTATAAGAATTCCTGCAACCAAGTCACGTGAAACACATCCTATTCCTATTCCGCTTTTCATATGAACTTAAAGTCTGCCCCACACAAGCCCAAAGTTGTTGCCTTATATTGTATTCCCAGTTTTTCCTTCTGTACCATTTCAAACTCTCCGTTATTGATTCAGTCCTTCAGTATCTCCCAGCAAAGGCTGAGCAGCAGCTTGAAAGTTCCCTGTTGCTATTTAGTAGGACTTCTCTATCATAACTTGCTCTTCAGGGCTGACACAATAAGCAAGGTTCTCAAAGTGCCTTTAAATGTGTAAAGATGCTATTAGGTACCTACTGGGATTTACAGACATGCCTCAGTGCCACAAAATGTAAGGGAATGACATACTTTATCTGCTTTGGATATTTTTTAAATCACATGCAACGTATATCTTTTTATCCATCAAAACAGATTCGCATAGACTTATACATTGTTCCCAAATGTCTAGCACTGGCTATGCCTACTGCATATTTCTCCTTCAACATTCTCTTGAAAAATGCAGCATTAAAAACTAAGTAGCCTTTCCATTAGTAATCTTTAGGTCCATGAAACTCCAAGTCTTATATTCTATCATTTCAAAATCTGTGTATTGCAGTGTGTTTTCTTATCTTGTTTTTCAAAAAGATGAAAACATGTCTCAGGTTACTCCTATTACAATTGACTATGTCCTTTTATAGCTATGAAAGAATGGCTTGAAATACCCATCAATAAAAAAATAGTTTTAAAAAATGTAGTTAAGTACAATGCAGCAATAACAATAACTAGCATATGCAGTAGTCAAAGACTCCATTAAATTGTATGGTGCTTCAGAAAAGCAAGCATTTAAATCAGTTACACAGAGCCAGAAAATAGGTTTATGCTTCTGAGAGGTAGGGGAAAAAAACCATAAGTTCAATAGAAGAATAATTCAGAGTAGCTGATGAGATGATAGACTGAAAAAAAAAAAAAAGAAAAAAAAGAAAAAAAAAAAAAGAGAAAAATGTTCTCCCCTCATAGGAAAGTTATATGAGGACTACAGAGCAGCAGGGCTGTGGTGGTCCTGCATAGAGTAGATGACTGTGAAGTGAGTTTGTAAAGAAGTTATTCCTAGTATGTGGTGGAACTGTGGCTGGAGAATAAGCTGCAGCATTTAGTCTAAATACTGGTTTGGGACACTTTTCAAGTGTTAATGCTGCCTACTGTTTTTCTGTTGCATTTATTCCTGAAAGGTACACTTCAGTACCGCAAATATACAGTGCACAGTATTTTTCATTTACTTGAGATGTGGATGAATATGCTCGGTCAACTTCTGAAATGTCCCTTCACAAGGTAAAATAAAAGAATCTTTGTAGCCATTATTAAATGTCTTCACTGCAATATTTACTACTGCAATCAGGACAAAGCAAATAGATGTTTTTGGCAGCAAAAAACCAGTCTTAAAAAGACACAGGGTATTGTTGTTTTCCTTGCAAAGTATAAAATTCCTCAAAAATTACATGGTGTCACACAGCCTGCCATAGCTCATAAAAAAATGATGCACTGCCTTTAGTTTTATTAGGGAAATTACACTGTGTTAACTCTTTCTGTCTTTGAGGGCATGTCTCTGTATTGCACAGTAAAGCTTATTCCAGACAGATCAGTGCCTAAAAACCAGGACACATGTACACGGCACAGGGTAACACTGTATGGAGATACTCACTCTGGAAAGACTGGCTCAGAGCATTTCATCGGCACAGGCAAAGCCTGCAGCCAGGGCCTGGGAGCCAGATGGCTCCTGACGTGGGAGAGGGAGAGCTCTGGATAATGGGAGGACCTGCAGGGCAGCCTTACTGGTGCTGCTGGGAGGGTGGATGCATGGCAACAGTGAGGGAGGCTGCAAGGACGGAGCACATCTTTGATGCCTTCCTCAGTAGCATCAGCCAGCTCAGGTTTTTTTAGTCTCTGGGCATAAGGAAAGTAAGTGACAGAGTAACTCTCAATGCCACAAGAAACTACTTGAGTTGTCTGTGCTTAATCACTTGATTTACTAAAACCTGCCCTGAAGCAGGAACAACTCCAAACATGGGTCTCCACCAACAGGTCCTCCTGCTCCTAGCATCAGGGTAGCCTGGCCAGTGCTCATGTGGGGATGCATGTACCATGCAACCTTGTGTAGGGCAGACCTTTCCCCAGTACCCCAGGACAATGCATTTTCACCCACAAGCATAAAAGAGATCACTTCGTGAGTCTGATTTTCAAAATGGGAAGCCTCCAGCTAGGCTGCTAAGAAATGTTTGAAAAATTGATTTTCTGAAAGTGTGTTACCTTGATAACCCTAACACTATTACACCTCCCATAAAGCAAAGTTGTATGAGACAACAAAGCAGAAAACACATGGACTGTGTGCATCGAGTATGTCTCTAATTCTTAGAGATTTTATTATATTAGTGAGCACCCTCTGTAGATATTTGCCAGTCTTTCCAATACCTAATGCATAAGGTCAGATGTTTTGTACAGCTGCCCTGTCATAAAGCAATCATTTCCAATCTTTTTCACAAAACAATGTCTTTAACCCTTCCAGGACAATTCTCTCTGTAGCCAGGATTTAGCTGGATGAGTACTCTGTCCCATATAAAAGCCATGGGTGATCACTGCATGTTTGAATTCCCATGTTGAAGGTGCCTTTCAAAAAGTATAAGTGAGCAAAACATGGTGTTAATTTATTCTCATATCAATGACAAAAAAGGGAGGAAAGCACAAATGAGGTGTTCCTGCTTAGAGCACGAAATGTGGTTGCAAAAATCACTCTTTGCACACAAAGGAATGAATGTCTGCTTAATGCAACACATAGTTGTGTTTTGAGGATGCAAACGAAGCAAGTTGTAATGGAGGCACAATGTCTGCATCAAGCATTTTCTTTTTAGGTATCTTTTTGTGGCAACATTGGTAGATGCAAGTGGCATTAATTGAAATCTAATATTCATGGTGAAGGAATGTGGGTCAATAAGCTGCTTTTGTGAGTGACTAAAGGTAGTCTGAAGTTGAGGTATTCAGTATGTACATAGCTATTTCTTGCAAAGGAAGTACAGAGTAGTGAAACAGATCCTCAGCACCATCTTCTTGGTCCTCAGAGTAGCCTTGGGCAGTGGGAGTGAAATCAGAATAGACATAAAATTTAGAGTAACTGATTGGCTCTGGTAAAACCATCAGGCAAATCCCATGCTGTCTGTGGCAGTGTTGCTCTCCAGTCTGTCACCTTGGCCATGTAACACCAAGACCTACTACATACAGAAAAACTAAATAAAAATGTTTTTAAAGCCCCACAGATACAAAATACAAACAACTCTGAGATTCAAGGACTCCATGTCTGTCCTAACCAGTGTACTGCAATGTTTTTCACAGTTCCCTACTGATTTCACAAGTCCAGTGCTCCCAGGCAGACCCAATAGCAGAAACTTAAGGATTAATGTCTTTGGTTCTAGAGGCTTGTGAGGCAGTCTGTCCTAAAAATTTTATATATGAAGAAACAGAAAACAAGTCCTGTTATATCTTAGCCTCATTCAATTTCTAATTTTAAATATTGAGTGACTGCACACTAAAGGCAGAATTTAAAATACCTGAACAAGACTACATGTGTCATTAGATTTCTCTTTATTAAGGACATACTGATAGGGAACTCAGCTGCTGACAGATGAGTTACACAGTCACCGACTATGAAAAACAATGAGTGCAGCAAATGCAAACAAATGTCTGCTCTCAGTCATTAGCTAAAGAGGTCATTGTAGAAAAAAGTGTTAAAATGTGTTATCAAGAAATCACTCAGATTTAAAATAAGCAATTACTGGTAAATATCCAGTGAAAGGCAGAGTAATTCTCCTAGTTGTCAGGGACTTCTGGCTGTTCACACCAGCCCTCAGTCTAGACCTCTGTTTTAATAGATTTTCAAATAAATTCTTCATAAGACCTCCAAGAATCATGAAGATGGATAGAAGTGTAACAGACTGATTTGCGGTTTGCATCCACTTTTCATCCTTCAGCAGATACTTGGTTCATATTTCTCAGAATTTCTCTGTAACCCTAAGGACTAGGAGTTTAGTTTGGGGATTTATTTTCCTTTCTTTGGTATCTCTAAAGCTGGGTATCTAAATCTGCCCTTGTCATCCTTAGCTCTCTTTATAGCCAAGGAGGAGCAAAAGGCACTTCCAGTGGGGATTTGCCCCAACCCAAGAAAAATGTCTAACTTGTGCAAAATAAATTCTTTCTGTGGCCACTGCTCCTCTTCGTCTGCTCTAGCTTTAGATGAAACCAAGAATAACTGGTGTAGACTTAAGCATCTACCTCTGGGACACCTACAGTGAGATGAGATGGATCTCAGCTCATAAAAGAAATATTTGTTTCAGTGCCAGCTAAGGTTATTACACAATATCCTGCTTTGAGTAGCTGGTAGTGTCTGGAAAAAAATAATTAGGAACCAGATCACAAAAGCTGACTGCTACTATTTGCATTGTTATTTCCTTCATTTCCTGATTGCTACTTTTGACCAACATCTCTATTTTGATGTTTAAGAGATGCAGTATAATTAGTAGCTGCTTTCTTTTTTTAACCTTGATAACACAAGCATCAAAAAGTCAGCATCATCTTTCGTCAACATGTCATACTTTGCTGTGGGCATTTATTGCCATTACACAGTAGTAAAGCACAAGAAGCTTATGCATGCACAAAAATAATTGCAAACATTTGTACTATTTTTGTTCTAAGACTAAATTGTCAGGAATCATTGGGTACTTCAATGCAGTCTACCTGCCCAACAGAGATGGTCAGAAAAGGGATCATGCAAGAGAGCAGCCACATCAGTTTGTATTTGTTTTCTCTGTGTCAGTTCTTATGGCCACCGGAAGAGGAGTGAGGGGATGAGTCCAGATACTGTTTAAAAAAAGAAAATCCCAAACAGAAGCAAAAAAAAAAAAAAAAAAAAGGTTAAAAAGAGACCCTGGCCAAAGTCTGAACTAAACTAATTCTACTTATGGTGCTGAGGATTTAGGAAGTCCCCTCATGGCCTGGACAGAGATGGTGGGATGAAGACCCCACTAAAGCAGACACAGTTGAACATCCAGACAGCTTTTCAAACTAGATTTGACTTCAGTAACTTGATGCCTATGTCTGTGTTCTGGACCCTCTCCTGCTTCAAAATCCTGCAGCCTAAAAGTGTTTCTTATCTGTAGCATTATGAAAATAAGCGCTGTAATTCTGTCTTTCTTTTTTGTTGTTTCTTTGGTTTTGTTTTTTTTTTAAAGAATAGACACATCTATACTATCAGAAGGCAGAATTGCTAATATTCCTCATTGGCACAACTTCCGACATCAATAGGAAAATAATAACACAGAAAAAAGAGGAAGTAAAAAGAACTTTTTCTTAAGAAAGGACAGTGTACTAGAATTGAGAAGATTTAAATGAAGGGAATCATCTTCTAACCAGGAAGAGGTGCTACACTACCAACACATTTTTTGCTGTGCTTTTTGAAATGCATCCCGTTAATGATTTGCCGTGCCAGTTTCAAGAGACAAGAGGGATCCTTATGGGAGAAAATGACATGACTATAAGTACAGTTGCTGGGTGTTAGGAGCATTCATCAAGACATTAACATTTGCTGTTAACTTGCAGAAAGGACAGAAGTTCACATGATGTGGATGAATTAGAAACTCCCATGGAGTGACAAGGTAGCAGAACTTTTCTACCCTTTGTGTTACAGAAACAAATCTCAGAGGAGACCCAACCTGCAATCCATGTCCTCAGGGAACTTCCATCCCAAAATCTGAACAGGTGGAGGCATCCACAGAAAGAAGGGGCAGAACCACAATTTAGGGGCAACTGTAGCTTCCAAATCAGTATTTTATTGAAGATAGTAGGCCTCTTCCTCTAGTCTTTTTCTGAATAGTTTGTTGAGTGGATTATTTTAGATTTACATCTGTTCCACATTTTTATAAAAAAAAACAAAAACAAAAAACCCCCCAAAAAACAAAAACCAAACCCACTTCATAATGGAGGTGGTGATTTAAAAAAAAAAAATGAAATGACATGCTTAATATTAATGATAAGTGTTAATAAATTCAATCAATTCCTGTACAACGGACATAATGCTCTTGGCATCCCTGCAAGAAACAAAGCAGAACAATTATGAGTCATCAAATGTATTTGTCAGAGGATTTTGTATTGTAAAAAAAAAAAGCCTGTTCATGTTAGCGTAGTGCTGAAAGACAAGGAGTGAATTATAGCTTGGAAAGTGATGGGATAGATATAAAATCCAAGGGTCCAGAGGCCAACTGACTATATAGGCTCAGCTGGAGACAGAAAATACATGTTATGTATTTTTTCAATGGATTCTTCCATTTATCCTGTTAAGAAGTAGTGACTCCCCAAATCAAATGTGAGTTAGGCTAGAATTTTAATCATACTGGAAACGTTGCCACTGCAATTGGTATTTGAAGCCCTCCTAACTGATTGTTATGCTATTTGTTCTACTGTGAATGCAGTTGAACCAGCAACACAGAAACAGGAGCTATGGATAGCAGGACAGGCACAGTGACACACGTGCAACCACATAAAAAATATATTGCTCCTGGTGCAGTGGCACACAGGCGCCCTTCCTTCGTGGATGCTGGCATCAAGGGAACACCTGGCCCTGTTCTGATAACCCAGAGTTTGCAGCAGCCTTCTCATAAACACTAAATCTCCTTTGTTTTGTTGTCATTGCTGAAAAAGTGCTCTGAGAGCTGCCTGCAGCAGTACATGCAGATAAGAATCTGTTGGCATTCTAATATTAATTATTGGGACTAATTTAGAAAAATTACGTAACAATCTTTTTACCATGTAGCAGAAGAGCTTTAATTACTCTTTGCACATTTTTGAGGGAAGATAACTGATAAAGACTTTGAAAATTCATGGCTCGGGTTGAACTTCAGGTAGAAAGGAACTGATATTCTCATCATTTAACTCCATTTGTAGGCTTGCAGAATATCAGGAGTTTTTAATCAATATTATATTGGAAGTTTCAGTGGCTATATGTTTATATTGTGTCCTATAGTGAAAAAACAATTTTTATAATAAACCAGCTCTAACTCCACAAGAATAATTTTTTTATAGATCCATTGTAAGATTAAACTTACAATAACTTCAAGAAAAAAGTGAGAACCTTCTGATTACATGCTCATAAATGCTGAGATACAGCTTCCTGCAAAGGTTTTCACTATGTCCTGGGTGTACGTCTGTGGTGGGTTGACCCTGGCTGGATGCCAGCTGCCCACCAAAGCCGCTCCATCACTCCACAGCTCAGTTGGACAGGGGAGAGAAAATATAATGAAAGGCTCATGAGTTGAGATAAGGACAGGGAGAGACACCAACTAGTGTCATGGGCAAAACAGACTTGACTTGGGGAAATTAGTTCAATTTATTACCAACAGGAAAATGCAAAATTAAAACTAAATCTTAAATACACCTTCCTCCCACCCCTCCTTTCTTCCTGGGCTCAACTTCACTCCCAATTTCTCTAGCTCCTCCCTGCTAGTGCCACAGGGGGAAAAGGAATGGGGGTTTCAGTCAGTTCATCACACATCTCTGCTGCTCCTTCCTCCTCAGATGAAGGACTCCTCACACTCTACCTCTGCGCCAGCGTGGGGTCCCTCTCATGGGAGACAGTCCTCCACAAACTTCTCCAATGTGAGTCCTTCCCATGGGCAACAGTTCTTCATGAACTGCTTTAGTATGGGCCCATTCCATGGGGTGCAGTCCTTCAGGGACAGACTGCTCCAGCATGGGTCCCCCAGGGGTTCACAAGTCCTGCCAGCAAACCTGCTCCGGCGTGGGCTCCTCTCTCCACGGGCCACTGGTGACAAGGACCTGCTCCAGCATGGGCTTCCTACAGGGTCATAGCCTCCTTCAGGCATCTAACTGCTCTGGCGTAGGGTCCTCCATGGGCTACAGGTGGTCATCTGCTCCACCATGGACCTCCATGGACTTCAGGGGGACAGCCTGCTTCACCATGATCTTCTCCATGGGCTGCAGGGGAATCTCTGCTCCTGTGCCTGGAGCACCTCCTCCACCTCCTTCTTCCCTGACCTTGGTGTCTGCAGAGTTCTTACTGTCACATATTTTCACTCCTCTCTCTGGCTGCAGTTGCCCTTGTGCAGCAACTTTTTCTCCTTCTTAAATATGTTATCCCAGAAGTGCTACCGTCCTCACTCATGGGCTCGGCCTTGGCCAGCAGCAGGTCCATCTTGGAGCCGGCTGGCATTGGCTTTGTCAGACATGGGGGAAGCTTCTGGCGGTTTCCAACAAAAGCCACACCTATGCCCCCCGCTACCAAAACCTGGCCATGCAAACCCAATACAAAGTCATTGACCTAAAGCTCTGGTAGGACTTAGAGCCTTCTGTAATGAAACAGAGTTCTAAGAAAATGGATGAAACATCCAGTTTGATACAGGAGTACTGTCTTGTTGCAATATTTTGAGAAATTTTTTTTTCTTCTGCTGAGAAGATCAAATAGTTGTGTGATTTGAGCTTAGTTTTATATCCAAACTAAATGCTGGAATTTTATGTGCACTGGAATTTGTGCCTACAAATCAGGGAAGAAAAATGAAAAAGGCAAGAATTATGGTAATTCCAGACACTTCTATCCCAACAGTTGCCTGCCCTTAGTTGGGTCAGTTGTAAAACTAGGATAATGTTCAGACACTCTCCAAGCTCTCCAAAATCTCCTTGCAATAGAATTTCTTAGTTCAAGCATGTTTTTTCTTCATGAGAAACTATTAAAACTCCTCTGTGGGCCTCTGTGACATCTTGTGGGAGTTCATAGTAGAATTTTAATTTTCAGAGGGTTTCATGCACTGATTTATTTCTTTAAACATTATTCCATTATCATAATAGGATAGGTTTATTGTAGTGGGTGTTTTCTTCCTTTTGTTTTCTCCCATGAATAAATAGGACCAGCAGAGAAAGAACATGAAAGGCTTCACTAAACTCCATCATATTATGAGCCGAATACAGTGCTGTTCTCAAAGTTGTAATACTTATTTCATGTGCATGAAAGTAATGCATAAATGAAAATAAATACATGTCTAGAAAAGTTTTTTTAATGCTCCCAAACTAAATGACTTTAAATTCAACTTAAGAGAAGTTTTTTCTCTGTAAGTGAGCTTGGTGATACAATTGTTCAATTTCTCAAAGCTAAAACATTATAATGGTTTAAATTCACTCCTCAACAAAATGAATGCACTCAAAAAAACCATAAAGTCTATTTCAGTATAGTTCACAAGTTGACACACTGTTAGAGTGATTCTTGTCCCACAGATATTCATCCACTGGCAGTGAGATTAATCTAATCTAAATTTGATTGTCAAAAAACTATGTTACTGCTCTAACCTTTTTATTTAGGCTACTTCTACAGGCAATGGAGCGAGACAAGCAACTCCAGAGGGCACTTTGTCTTAGCTAGTTTTAGATATATGCTCCAGCATAGGATAAATCTTTTTTCTAAGTGCCTGCCCTTCTCTTCAGAGAGCACCTAGAATACTAGCAAACTGGACACTGAACTTTGGTCTGGCTAAATACACCAAATACATTAAATTAATTCTATGTGATGTCTCTGTTAGACAAGCTGGCAAACATTTTGACAGCACTTAGAATGCTATTTGTCGGCCCTCTAGCAAGCCTGCAAGCTAAAGGTTGATGTTTCAGCAGCAGGGATGTTAGAAGGCAACCTGTGCCTCAAATAGGTATCCAATTCGGTGTGGTGTATTGATTTAAATCCATATTACAAGGTGATGCTATGTCAACCTGTGAGGCCGTGAGCTGAGATTGTGAGGGTCAGGCAGTCTGTTTGCTGTTGCTGCTTCTTGAGGGTAACCTCAGGCAGAAGTGTGGGGTAGAGAACAGGCAACACAGATAATATCCTGAACTGCTGCAGCTAAATTTGCAAAAGATCCTGCTGCTCCTGCCCAAGGCATGGTATAAACTATTATGGCAATTCTTGAAGGCTTGACATTTGGGCCTAATTCTCACTCCTTGCCCAACCTTCCCTTTTGTGCACTGAAAGACCAACCACTAAATCAAATTTTGAATAAATTGTTACATCTTCTACTCTTGCACTTTCCCCAAATCATTGGTAGGGTTGTAGTTGTGAAAACCACAGCAATACTGAAAAGACACTGATTATAAGGATTTTAAAAACTATTCCCTATATTGCAGCTTAATTAAAAAAGTGGTTTTCATCTGGAAGAGAAGAAGCAAATCCTACTTTTAAATAACTGTTGAAGAAAAGCAAGAGCAGGGGACAAGGAGGACCCCCATGGGTCAGTGAGCACAGCTCTGTCAGGGCAGGCAGCTACATGAACATCAGGAACCAGGGCTATCGTTTTAGCTCTAATGTCATGGCATGCAGTCAAAGCTATTCCACAGGCTGAAACAGCCAGGATAATCCTGGCTGAGATTTATGTTGCCCATGGAGACTAGCTATGGGAAAATGCAATTAGTACAAAAGCACATAGTGAGTAGTGCAACTGTACTGTTCTCTACTGTAGATATGCCATTTACACGTATTAAACCAAAGATACATAAAGGTATGCTATTATCCAGGCATTCACAAATGCATGATACATACATTAAAAAAAAATATCCATAATTAGTTCCTGTGTTCACTAGTAAGATTCCCTGCAGAGCTGAATAATAAAAAAAAGTTCTTTCTGTTGTATAAAAGGGATTCCTATGGCATTTCTTAGTTTGACCTTCATTCTGCAACAGTTTCACTTTAAGATGATTGAGAATATGCAAATATATGAAAAAGGTAATTTTAGGCTTATATTTAAATAATTAAAGTAGCCTTATAATATGATTTACCTTGTTATACAAATTTCTCTGTTTTGGTTTTCCTGGTTAGATATACCAGTATGTTTAGTTGCCAATTTATGAGGGAAATATGTTTTTCTGCTAGGTCTTTAAATAACATTACAGTGATCAAAATTTATTTAATCAGAAAACTTATACATAGATGAGGTGTTTTACAAAACTCATTAAAGATGCAGTCACCTGAAAGTCTCTGGGTTAGTTAGTTCAAATACTTAAATATTTTACTGTTCTCTCCACCTTGTCTGGTCGTTTACACCTATGTAAATGTATGAATTGAACATGCTGCTATGACATCAATGAGATAATATTTGCCATTAGTAACAGTTCATTAAAATGTACAGTTATTATTTTTTCTAATCCAGTGAATCTGATTTGCCATTTTCTAGCATCTTGCAGCACCTCCCAAGCATGCAAGCTATGTAGGTGAGCCACCAAACTTGAATTGTCCTACTGAGATGGAGGTTGGATACAACTGGAAACCACTGAGTGGCTGAACTGAGAACGAGCTGGTGACTGCCACATCCAGCTGATGGAAGCTGGAAACTGTCCTGAATTTCAGCTTCCTTTTGAAAACCTATATGAGCTCTGGAGCTCTTTCAGAGCCTTTCACTTGAGTGGTCAGATGGATGAGTGGCAGAATGGTCACATTAGCGAAATTCCATGAGTGTTGTGTTAACACTGTACTTTCCTGCGCAGATTTAAATGCCTTCAGAGGATGGGAACACACGTCATGAAGTCCAATTCTGTTTATAATAGTGTAAATTCACAGACTCGGAGACACTCCTTTTTAAAAATAGTGTCTGGCAAGAATCTGCCTCTGATTCTACACGCACAAAATAGAACTTAAATAAAGCACAAAACTTTTTGTTTATAATATGCTCTAAGGCAAAACAAACTCCAATATGACTAAATATAAGCAGTGTAGTAAATTTAAATATCTGTAAGTAATAAAGTGTTTCAATAATATTTTTAGTGTTAAAATGTAATTATTTATCATACTAATTAATGCACTTTGCAGTATTGCAAGTTTAAGAATTTTTGGCTCAAATGACCAAATATGGACAAATAAGATACATCAAAATTGACACCAGTAGGCAGAACACTAAACTTTCCAGTGCAAACACTTTAACTCAATGCAATACATGGAAAAGTAATGCTATTTTTCAAAGAAATAATACTTACAAATATACTGCACAATACTACAGTAGTAGCAGATGTGATGTTATCAGGGTTTGACAGCATTTTCACATAAATTATTGTGTAAGCACAGTTAATCATTATGTACAGGTGGTTTGCCACCTGTTTAATCCAGTTTCAAGCTGATTTACACAGCTTTTAAGGCAAACAACCCCCCCTTCCAAAATTACAGTTTTGCTTGTGTATCAACTAATGTGGACAATTCTATTTCCCTTCACTTCCTGCCACCCCCCAAAGATACACAGAGAGAGTAGCAGGTTTTGTCTCCCTTTATATCCTTGTTTTAGCTGGTAAGTTGTAGAAGTGTGGTTATAACAGTAAACAGATGGAGCTATCCCCTCTAAAATGGATTTTTACCTGTGGTATGAACAGTGGCGATTTCATCACTCATCTTTCACCATTGTGTCTCTAACTTTAAATTTCTGGTTGTATGTTATAGCCCATGTGAAAGACCATCCCCCTTTTACAAGCTAAAACTCCTCTCCTGCAGGTGTTATATAGACTAATTAGTTGTGATATATAAATCCCAGTTAATGCTTGGGTAGCCTTGATACTTAGCACATGTAAGTTGTAGGATGTTGAGAAATGCTAACAGCTTTATGGGAAAGTAAAAATGAAGTGAGGAGCTCAGTGCACCTGCAGGTGGGAATCCCAGCATCAGCACAAGTTCAGTGCACATAGCTACATTTATGCTAATACACAAGGGGAAATTACTTCTCGCTCTGCTTTTGGACAGATTAGATCTGAATTTCAGTCTAAATTTTTCATCCTGTGGTTGCTTGATTCAGCCTGCTATTGTACCCTGGGGTAGGTTACAGCTGTCACTGACCGCTTTTTTGATTCTTCCTCCCTTAACGTGGGTTAAAGATCTAAAATTGATAAACAGACCCTGTTCCTATCAGGTATTCTAAAACGTATAAAAATATCTAGAAATCTGTTGATATTATTAAGTATTCTCTGACTTCATCACTACATATCCCCTGCTTGCTTTTAGGGATATCAGCAGCCTTTTTGATTTGTGCTAGCACTGTATTGAACACAGGGAAGCACTGGTCTGGGCGTGACACTTCACAGATATAGGAGATCCACATTTCACAACGTCCTCCGATCTCTATGTTTTCTCAGCAACACATCTTTTACCTACTTCTATCATCTCTATTTATTATCACACCCCAAACTCCTGTCTCTGCATTTCCCAGCTCAGGATGAGTCCAGCTTGCAGGTCCTTGCAGTTGGTCCTCACGGCTCACTTTTTGTTGAGGACTCCAAACAGCCAAAATATTCCCCTTCCCTCCAGATGAGAGATCTTCCTCTGATGCTTTTCTCTCCAAAATATGTCCAAAATGATGCAAAGTTATCAAGTTAGGTTCTGTCCTGATTCCATTCTGTGCTGTATGTCTGCTAAAGAAGAGGTAGCTTTGTCTCTGCTTACTCAGGAGTCATGATTTGTAGGAGTTAATGTAACATCCTAGTACACACATACAACACACCTTTGCATACATCACTGCTGAATGTGTTAGAAGAATATCATTCACAGCTGAGATCAAGCTTTTTCAAGCTGGAAATGTCAAGATTTTACAAAATAGCCTAATCCTGTGGCCTTCTGTGTCCAACCAGTGCAAAAATGGCTCCCCAAAGCTGAATTTCTCTATTCAACCATCTAATTTTATTGAGGGTGTCATAGTGTACAAACTTAAGATAACATTCAGGTTTATGCATAAATTTGATGTTTCTAGAGTTGTTTTTTCTGTTATATGTGCATATATGTGTGCATACATGTGCATATTCTACCATAGGCAGCTCAGCAGGACATAAACCCTGCAGCACTGCAGAAAGCTGCTGCTACTTGTGATAAGGAGGTAACTATATAAGCAGGAGATAGAAGGAAGCAAGAAATGCCTGTATGTGCTGTGGAAAAGCTCAACTATGTGTGCCCCTGAGCCCAGGCAAGAAAAGTGGTGTTTGCTAGATGTAGTGTCCCAAGATGACACGCTCAACACTGCTTCTCCTTAAAGCTCTGAGGTCTTACGTGCTCCAGCTAAAGTAGCTGCTAGTAATAATTACTTTGTTAGTTGAATAGATTCAGTCTTTACAAGTTCGTGATCAAGGTTTTTTAATAAATATTTTTGGCATGCTGCCAAAGCTTTTCTGAGAAATGCAAATACCAGGAGGGAAGCAGTGATTTTCAGCACTTTGTTTTAGCAGATGCTTAGTTAAATTTCATGAAATGAAAAACATAAAAAATGACAAAAAAAAAGGAGAGTCAAGGCACATTTTCCTTTGCCTCTTATGAAATTTCAAAAACCTGCTGAGGTAGGCAAGGTATAAGTGCAACATCTTAAAGGCTGCAAAAACTTTTTCTAATACAGGAGGTTGTATTTCCAGTTGGTCTCTAATAACATACAACAGAATCTGTGTCCTTCCTTTAGAGATAGATATTTTACTGCTGATGTAGACTAAGAGAGAGAAAAAAGCACCCAACAGTTGATTTAACAAACCTGTGGAGAAAAAAAAAGCTTTTTCTATTCAGTTCTAGAGGACTAATCCACGTATGGAAGGTGACGGCATGAGTCTTTGGGGAATGGCACCACTCAGGACAAAGTTGTGGCCATTTGCAATATAGTGCTACTTGGAGATGAGCTTTATCTCTCTGCCCATCATCCAACCTACCTGTGTGTCTGTGAGCTGGTGGAGCAAGCATGCATGTTTCACATTAGGGGAAGGATTTGACAGAGGGGTACAATGGGGTGAATATATATGAATTACAGGATTATAGAATTTTATTATTCCTACTTTACGTTATGGAGTAGGAATAGGGATGACATGATTAGGGAAATACATCGAGGGCCTGGAAAGCAGATGGGCTGATCTGAAAGGCTTTTGCTGCTGAGGAGGGAACAAGTGGTGGTGACAAGTACATTTGTCTTCAGTTTGCTCGTCTAATTTACTGGAAGGTTGCAAAGGGTTAAGCCTGCCTGATAGTTTCGGAGTTCATCCAGAATGTTTTCAGCTTGTTGCACCTAAGATCAGATATTGGGCATCACTCGAATTTTGGGGGTTATTTCCCAGGAAAATGACACTAGCATCAGTTCATTTGCACGGGACTGAACACAGGTGGAATTTTACTTGTGCATTTTGTTTTTTTAAATAAACAGTTTGAAATGGGTTTTCCTAGTTAGAACTGTATGAAAGCACTGTAGCTTACTGTATAGGTAACATAGGTGGCCTATTTTATTGCAAGTTGTTAGCCCTGTTGAGAGGGCGCAAGATTTGTTTGATCGTACCTGGCTATCAACTTAATGTGTCATTTACCTCACTGCTTCTCCATCACTATTCCCTGTCCAAATATTAGCAGGTATGTTTACATGATTATAAATAACGGACCAGAGAAAACATTCATGGCAATGGTCACTTAATGAGGGGACTTATTTAATTGAAATCATGAATCTGACTAAGTTCCTACTCTGATGTGATCTGACAAAAATGATCATAGGATAAAATTGCTGCTTGCTGATCCCCACCTATCTTACATCTCAACTTGCTGCAAGATTGAAGCAAACTGCACCAATTTACTGCTCCCAACTGCCTGATAATGGACACTTTGCTGTGCACTCTCCCTTCATTACAGCACAGGTCAGGGCTGTTAACAGGGGCTCTTGCCACTTTTGACAGATAGTCACTACCAAGATGAATGGCACTAGCCACATGACCACTTAGTACTATGCTTTTCCTTTCTAGCACCTTTAAAGCACTTATATTTTTTAAAAACTCACTTCATCCTTTAACTCTTTATTAACTAGGAGAATCAATAGGAATCTGCTGAAACTGACCTCATGCAATTCTTCTAAACTTAATTGGGCACATGGCTATGAATACATCTTGGCATTTGTTGCATGCCAGTAATGAAAGATTCATTTAAGCATTTATTTTAAATTACTTAAGGACTTTCAAGCAATTTACTCAGTTTTTCTGTATGTACCCTAGTGTTAGATTTTAGAACTATTATAGGCATAAGGGCTGCAAGGACTGAATGAAAACACTAATTATCATTTTTTTTTACTTTCTATTGAAAACCTTTGGGCTTGAATTTATGGATTATTGTAGTGTAAAGTATTTCTATTTTCCAAATTTCCTATGTCTGCTTTTGACACTGTCTGCCTGAATATTAACAATTTTCTCTTTAGCAAATTTTTTGTTTTGCTAACAGGCTTGGGAAAGAATACCCAAACATGCAAATGCAAAGCACTTAATGACAAAATTGCTTAGGTGCATTCAGTTAGCTAAGACAAATTGTTTCTGAGACAGTGCCAGGCATAGTTTGAACACATGTTTTTAGTTAGCTCACCATATTACACGACAGAGCAGTAAATAGCATTTAATTTCAAAAACAGCAGAGGTGATTAGACAGAGAAACTTTTCTAACAATACATTTATCTTTTTTATTTTTTTGCTAATAGTAGCTTTGATTTAAGTCTCCCAGAATTTCTATGTATGGAAACAGGAAATTAGTTCTTTATATCAGCTAGGATGCTACACTCTTAGCATGCAGCAGTCCAGTGCTAGAAGCTGACCAAAATATGACCAGGATCAAAACAGGATCTTGGTGCCTGACATCCTACATAATCTGAAAGTCTTCCCAGCTGTGGTCGCTTAGTGAAGGGGCTTTCTTGAACCAAAAGCACCAGTAAGACAATAAGCATATTTTGAGCAATGGGAGTGCCAGGACTGTCAAACTAATTTTTAAGAGCCAGGTATGAAAGTTTTGGTGAAGCTGATATTTCATAGACAACTACCATGGAAATTCTCTGGCCAGCTTTGAGTTACTCTACCTGGGAGCACTGTTTTAAGCAGTAGCATGCAAGAAACTGTAGCGAATCTGCACACACATGTTGATGAGCCTTCGAGTGTAGTTCAAAAGCACCCGGGTCTCCTATGCTCTTTGGCAGACGGTTGGAAAAAAGGCGAGTCTGCTGGAGAAGGCCAGTGTTTTCTCCAACCTGATGAAGATATGATTTCCCTTCATAACTTCTATTTACTCCTTCTTCTTTGTTCGGTCTATGTGTGTACCTTTTTCCTATTTCAGCTTTGTGCTGTGCTTCCTCCTGTGCAACTAGTAGGGTCAACACCCTGGAAGACCATACTCTGGGCCACGTACAGGCAAGGAGGCTCCTGTTTTGTTTCTTCTCTTCTGGTGTATCCAAAACTGAGGGAACCAGCAGAAGACTGTGAAATTAAGGTTTTATTTCTCCCTTTAATTCAAGATACAAGAGAAAGGTTTTGTAGCCATGTCTCCCAAGAAGCAACTATTGTGTAAATATATATCTTTCTCTTTCCTACTGTCCTCGTTTTTGCTAGGATAGGGTTAATTTTCTTCTTAGTAACTAGAAAGCACTGTGTTTTGGTTTCAGTGAGGATTGTTATGAGAACAATGTTGATAACATATAAGGACAGTGTGCTTGGGCAGTTTTCAAGAACAGAGGACTGAAAGTGGAAGGGGGGAGTGGAGAAGAAAAGTGTAGCAGTTAGTGAAACCCAGTATTGACAGTTGGATATCCCAATAAAATATTCCATATCATATTTTGTCATGTTTAGTATATTAACCGGGGCTGACCGGAATCCCTCGGGCTCGCTTTTCCGGGATTGCGATTTTGGTTTCAAGGTTCCTTTTCGCTCCCCTGAGATCGTTATCAGTGTGTGGTGAGCAATTGTACTTTGCATCTATATAGTTGTTATCATTATTCTTATTAATATTTGTATTTTATTTTACTCTAATTATTAAATTGTTCTTATCTCAACCTACAAGTCTCCTCACCTTTACCCCTCTAATTCTCTCCCCGATTCCCTGGGTGGGGGGAAGGGACTGGAGGGTGGGGGGGAAGGCTGTGAGCGGCTGTGTCTTGTTTGGCTGCCAGATAAGTTAAACTATCACACCTACACAGGCAGTAGGCAGTGCTGCTGGGACAAGGGAAGTGAGTATACAGGAAAGGACTCACAAGAGATGGTACCTTGTCTTGCTAGGGAACTGCTGGGAAGCCCTTTCAGCCCTGGATGTAAATATTGTTCTCTCCTGTCTGGATCTGCAATTCCAGGACGGTGTCCAGAACCTGCTTATTCCATCTTTCTGTTCAGTATACTACAATTAATGCCTGAGCCGCTCCTCAAAAATGAGGTGAGGTTTTTTTTCTGCTCTTGGTAGAGCAGGTGGAGAATCAACATCTTCCATTCCTTTGGCATAGCTGGTGTCTGGATTTTCATACCCTGACCTGACAGCTACTTCATCCCCTGTGCTGACCTGTGCACCTCAAATCTCAACTGCTGCTGAAGGTAAGAGGGATAGGAGCGCACATGCTCCCATATGGTCAGGCCATATTTTCTGGTTGTAATTATACTAACAAGATTTTTTATTCAGACTATAAACAAGAAAAGTCACTTGCAAAGTTGTGATTCCTCTGTATCTTCTTGTAAAAAGAAAAGTATTTTGGGTCTTTCTGACTTTTTAATTTTTTTTTTCTTTTTTCATATTACCACACAGAAGTGTGATGCTCCTTGATTCTATAGGTTACTAGTGTCATTACCCAGTAGGCAGAGACCATTGGTCTAAAGACAGACCTGTATCCATGGCAACACGTGTTTCAACATGTATATTTTCAAACATATACAAGGGCAATCCCTTTATATAACGCTTGTGCTTTAACATAATCATGTGACCTGTGACACGGAAGCTGTGACTGCCACGATCTCGATGCCGATGCTCCATGCTACGCCATTTTGCTCAACAAGACAGATGCTGTGCGTCACGGGGAGACTTCACTTTTGCTCTTTCCTGTTTTGTTGCTTTCCTTAATCCAAAATAAATGCCACTCAGACTGAAAACACATGCCTGCTCTCTGTGCGTGGAAAAAAACCCCATGACAATTATCATGGCTTTGATTAACAGCAACAGTGACCGGGGGGTCGGGCATCTCCCCAACATTAATGACCGCACAGGTTAAGGGCCCCCTGCTCAAACATCAGGTCCTCAACTTTTCCAGCTGGTCATTAACAGGCAGAAATGCCTGCTCTCAGGGCCATTATTGTTTAATTAATGCAGACTGTAAAACAAAATTTTCACATAGTTTCGCTGTATAAAATCTCTAGAAATTGAGTAGTATATCTAAAGAAAGCTTGGGAAAGTTATTTGGTATTATTTATTAATTTGCTCGCTTACTATGAATACATAATTAATGATACAGGACAATTTTAAGGAAAGATCCAATAGAAATAATTACACTGAACTCACAGGCTTTTAGGGTTGCAAGAAGCTGTCACTCAGCTTACACACAATTAATGTTTTTCTCTCTCTATCTAATTCTTGATCATTTCACTATGCTTTGCTCTTGACAAACAGTCAAATTATGTGGTTACAACTGCTATTAGATTTACACTGCATTGTCTAATTCACTTTGCCTCATGAAATTAGATGAATTATTAAACACATAATCTGTTATTCCCTATTAAAATTAATTGATTTTCATGTCAGTTTAAAACTAATGAATTGTCTGGGGATATTCTCATAAACCTCATCACATAGCAGGAAGATTATTTTATTTCTCATCATTTCTGATAATGATCTTTAGAATATGATACCGTTATGCCTTCACGCAGTAGCAAAAATATAATTATTCCAACACAGCCTTTTCAACTGATTTACACAAAATGCTTTCAGCTGTTCTGTGTCAGAAAAAAAAAAAAAAATGTAAAAGTTATTAATGACCTGAAAAACAGAACTACCTGTAAGCAAAGATACTTTGATTGACATGAGTGCAACAAAAACCACAGGCTGGTCCAAGATTATAAATTTTCTAAAGATACTTTGCTGACATTTAAAAAAAAAAAAAAAAGAATGGGGAAAAAAAAAAAAAAAAGAATGAAAGAAAAAAGAAGGCAAAGGGACCACACTGGGTAAATTGCTCTCTGTCTTCTTGCTGGTAAAATGAGTAGCGAGGTAATCGCCTCCCCAAATTAAAGCAATACCTTGACAGATTAAGAACCAAACAGTGCCATTTTAAAGTAAGTAAAACTATGAGTAGTAGCTTCTGAGAGACATGTTTAATATGGTATTCCTGAGAGTATTAATATTTCAGGGACTTGTCCAGCTGTGTCTGAATAAAAGAATTAATTAAGAAAATTAATTATAAAATTCAGACACAGTCCTCCCCTCATGTCTCCTCTCTCCACAGCTTCTTTCCAGCCTGGTTCCTTTAATTTTGCTGAATTCAGCTTCATCATTTGGTATATTTGACGTTGTTATATTCCTATAGACGTCTATAAAACCCCATTCAGCTCTTTTGTCTGCAAGCAGCTCCATTGCTTCATGCAACACAATTCACCAACTCACTTTTAATACTCCTGATTGCAGTGCTCATCTAAACCAGCGGCACTGGCATCAAACAGTGGTCTCCAGCGTGTAGCATTGACACAATAGCTTCCCAGGGTTTTGAGAAAGCTGCTAATTTCACCTTTCAGCTGAGATCAAGCACTTGCAAAACTGAAGCAGTCCAACAGTGTTCGACAACATTAAAGTTCCTAGGATTTTAGTTGAATAGACTTTATCTTTATTTATTTATTTCTACAGCTCGTTCCTGTTTTATGCATGTGATTGCTATTTACCAGGAAACAAACATTATTTATACTTTGCGTTTTAAAATCTTGAAAGGTTATGTGTTCCCTGACTTCCTTCTGACTCTGACTTCTAATGTGTTCTTTGACTTTTCTTTCTTTCAACTCTCAGAGAAATTATTTCAAACAAGCCCAATTATACTTCCTTTAAATATGTCTCTGTGTTTCACTTCAATCCAAAAAATGCAATGGCATGATGAAAATTAAAAATGTTTGATGGAACAAAATAGTATTTTGCCATTGTTTTCACAGACTTGTTACGCATAAGCCTACAAATATGTCTAAATAATATTTATAGTACAATTTTAAGCAGCTTGCAAAGCTTATTGAATTTTACTCTGTATTAGCATTCTGAATTCTGGGAAATTTAATTCAAACAAGGAGTCATCACAACCCTTTTAGAAATGTTTGTCTGAATACATAAAGAGTAGCGCAATGGCAGCATGAAAATGCCTGTGGTTAATCTGGATACTGATATCCAAACTGTGGTTTGGTTTGTGGGGTTCCTTCAGACCACTGAAAAGGTATGTTGAGCTGGTTGGGGGTGGTTGTTCCTCCCAAAGCCAATTTGTCTGATCTGCTGTCTAGTTTGGGTTTCATAGTTATCCTTTACAACTACCATCCCCACAGGCTCTAGATACTTTCTGCATAAATTGCATCATCAAACGAGTGACACAGAGGGACTTCATGGAGTCCCTGTGTGTCCTTCACAAACATCATTATCACCTGGTGTTGCTAATGGGAAAGCCTAAATAAAACACATCTTCTTTTTTGTTGTTTTAATTTTCACCATCACTCCCCATTTCCGTTGTCGTGGCAAGTCTCCACAGTCTCATCCTCACCAAAAGTCACACTGTAACTTGTCAACATTTTGTCTTGTACTCATGCAAAAATGCTTAATCTGTTGTGCTCTGAGGTGCATTGTCCTGACTTACATCACCAAAGCTACTTCCACTCTACATCCTTTCTGACAGCTAATTGGCAGCTGCTGTCATGTGATGATGAGGATTAGTTGAACCCTGTCTAGGTGATTTGCGTCTCAAAACAAGGACAAGAAGCTTTCCACAGAAGATGTGGACTTCTGAAGGATGGATTAGACCAGTGAAGGTTCTTGGTGCTTGCTGACTCCATTTCCTTTGGACTCCATCTCTTTGCCTGTGCTGGGACTTGCTCAGGGGTTTACAGGAGAACTTTCCTCAAGCTCAGCTCCATGCCAGGAAGCAGCCACCAGACCTGACCCACAAACCTTGCAGGGTCAGGGCAGAGTGGGGCTCTCCCCCAGCTTGTAGGAGATGAAGAGTGTCACTTAAAAGGCTGATGTCCCTTCCCTATGAATATGAGATGTGAGGGAGAGGAGGCGCACAAGAAATGGCCTGTAACCTTCCTCTTTTCGGAGGGACGAGGAATGCTTTAACTGAGCCAGTGGGGCCTTCCTGAGTTGGAATTTAGCAATACAATGCAATCACTATTCGCTTATAAAAAACCACTGGTCTCTACAGTGGGATGAGACATTTTTATAGCCCCACAGTGGGGAGGATATACCCACCTAATAAAGCCGTTGGAAGAGGTTACCCCAGGTCAACACAGGAAAATGTAGCCTATATGTTACCAAGGCCCAAAAAACTTGCTTGGTATTATTAGTAAAATTAAGATTCCACCTACCTAGTGGCATTCCAGTGGCAGCAAAGCTCCAGGGAAATATGTCTCTGTGAAAGATACCATGGAAAATGCATTTGTTGCTACACTCTTGTATTTATTAAGAACACTACAAAAACTTAACTTCATATCAGCAATTTGTAACTTTATTTTTCTTTAAGAATGCATAGCTTTCTAATCTTTATGAACAAAAAGAAAGGGATCATTTCAATTATATATTATTTATTCAGTAAGTATGTGTATAATAAATTCAAGAAGGTATTTACTAGATGATTACTATTATTATTTAATATTTGCATTGCCTTAACTCTTAGTACAAAGATTATTTTCTGAACTGTAAATGAGAAACCAGAAATGAATTATCTTTTTCATTTTAGCAGTCCCATCACTCCAGTTTGTACAATTTTTTCTTTCATTATAGTGGAAAATAAAGAAAAGTCATGTCTATATCTTGAATTCCTTCATCTATTCCAATATTTGAGTTTTGTGAAAATGGTGTAAACAATAAAATATTTTTGCTTATGAAAGAATACAAAATTGAATGAAAAATTTGGAAAACCAGAATAGAGGTATTCAAAGGCAGATTCCTGATTGGGGCCATTTTTTCTTCTATGTAATCTGTATCAAAAGTTTTAAGATCATTTTGGATCCAAAATTTTATGCAAAAATAAGTCATTGTGATAGTTTCAGTCACTGATGAGGTGATTCCTATAAGAATGCCAATCTGTTGTGTTAATGTGAGATTTTTCTATCAGATTCTTGAAGTGGAAATTTAATCTGTTCCTTTAGACACGATGCAAATTATTTGCTTTGTTAGCATGGAGCCAAATATCTCTGTGTGCACAGTGTAACCAGTTTATCAGGAAGAGGTAGCATGGTGGCAAATAAAGTTTTATGTCAGGCAACTTGGACTGAAAATTCTCCAGCAGTGAATATTCAAGTGCTAAACAATGAGGAGCAGGCTGAATGTTGGCTTTGGTGCCAATAATAATACATAGAGGAAAAAAAACATAAAACTTTAAAACCTTACAAATGTGAAAATATATGTTCTTCGTGGTCATACCCAATTGCCAAAAATAAAGAAGAATCTCCACACACACACCCAGATGCATAAGCTTGCAAAGAGAACAAAGACTGCTATAAATATTCCAAGAAGCCAATAAAAAAACTAGGAGTGGTTAGTTCTCCTGTGTAATGGGCTGCCATAAAAGCTTTTATTGTTAAGGGAGTTACTTTACTAAGAGCTGTATGAAGAAAACTGAATGAATGTGAAAAATTGCATGCAATAACCTGAACTGAAAGATGATTATCAACCTCTGAGTTCTATGCTTTTGAGTGGGTGCTGCTGTTAGAAGATTGCTGTTGTGGTTAAAGAAAAGCTTGTTTTGTACTACTATCCCTCCTCCAGGTGTACAGAGAGTCAGTGTGTTCTTCTTTGGTGCCTTTGTCTGTCCATATTAAATGTCATTTTTTAAAATTGGAGGGCCTGATCCTGCAGTTTTGCTTTCAGGAGGCACTTCTCCTGCATGCCGGAACATTTCCATTGAAGTAATTTTTAGGATTTTAGGGTGTGACCGCCCAATCCTGGAAGGAGAAGCAATCATGATTCACTGTGACAGCTATGTTGCACTGAACCAAGGAGAGTGTTATCCTGCAGGCCAGAGTTTTTAAGTGGAGCTTGACCTAAAACCACAGAACTCATTCCCTTGTGTGACTCAAATGACTGCTGAAACCCCCGACTTCCCCGGAATAAAAGTGGATTTTCTTTTTGTTACCTTTTTTTTTTTTTTTTGTTTAGCAAGGCATTTACAAGTACACCAAATGCAAACACAGACAAAAAAATAAAAACCCCATAAGCTGTTTCTCTTACAGCTGTGAAGGAAGGAAGTAAAAGACATGGTTGTTACTATACTTCACTATATGGGAGGTGATCTGAGTGCTGTGCTAATGAGGACCTTATCAGTGGCTAAATGAATAGGCAGGTATCATACAGTTTAGCAAGGCATTTACAAGTACACCAAATGCAAACACAGACAAAAAAATAAAAACCCCATAAGCTGTTTCTCTTACAGCTGTGAAGGAAGGAAGTAAAAGACATGGTTGTTACTATACTTCACTATATGGGAGGTGATCTGAGTGCTGTGCTAATGAGGACCTTATCAGTGGCTAAATGAATAGGCAGGTATCATACACATTCCATGTCACTTCAAAGGGAGCTCCAAACTCTGAACGTTTACAACGTCAGGCATTTAGATATAGTCACTTTACAGAATATCTTTCTGCCTTTGATTCTCCGGCTAGCTTTTTTTTTTTCTTTCCAGCACTTAACAAACACACAAGTCCAGAGGATGGCTGCAAATCAGAAACCCAGTAGATACATCTGCCTAGAGTTTCCCACGGAAAATGTTAAGGCACTGTGTTCGGTGCCTCTCCTTCACAGTTTCATCTGTGTTCATGATTCTTTATTGTTCTTGCTGACATTCTCAGAGATCAAGTCAAAGAGAAAAGCACTAACATCATCTTTACTCGTTCTCTTTCTTTTCTGTTTCCAAGAGATAAAAGTATTTTGAAAGAATAATTGAAAGGAAGATATTGTTCCATCTTCTGCAAAATCGTTGCAATGAAAATTGAAAGCATGAGTTGAACATCCTTTCATAAATGAGAACCAGATTGCCCTAGATTTGCTGAGATTTGCTCTTTTTCCTAAAAATCTCAAAGAATTGATACACTGTGTTAGTATAATTTTAAGTATATTGATATTTAGAATTTTACTTTATCCTAATAAAAATACCCATTCAGAAGATCTGAAGCACTAACTCATTTTTGACATTACTAGACCACATACAAATTTCAGCTAATTCTCCATACCAGACACTATTCTGTAGACAAATAAGTTTTGCCCTGTATTGGCCATTAAGCTAATCTCCTCAAAGGTTAACAAATCAATGCTGCTGCCAGTGCACCCTGAACACAAGAGAGGCAGTGCTGTGCTGCAGCAGGAGCCTGTTTTAGTGATGTGAGGCTCCTCTGAAGAGC
>NW_010317799.1:67834-76688 GCF_000700745.2 Antrostomus carolinensis
GTCTAGCCAGAAATCATCCCTTCCCAAGAAGGAAGCATCTCTTGGGCTGCATAAATGCCCCCTGGGGAGAGAGAAGGCTGGTTTCAGACCACTTGATTTCCTAGACAGAGTTTCTGCTGAGAAGCCATAAACTGTATAAACCTCAGACTGCCCGAAAATAAAAAAATTCCTGCACAACACATATTCTCTTCACCTATATCTGCCTTTGGGAGTATCACATATCCCAGGCCACTTTAACACCTTCAGTAAGAGCAGCAGGACTAGCCCTTCATTATTTTCAGGAAGCCTACATGATTTGTGCCTAAGAGATTAAGGGTACTGTCTGCTCTGCTTTTCCCTGTACATCTCACTGGATTGGGAGAACAGGCTGCACCTGCCAGGTTGAAATGTGCCCTTTTTGCTTTTTAGCATCAGGAAGTTCTCTGAGCCCACATCTTCAAGAGGGGACAGCATGTCCCTACAAGGGAACACCTGGCTAGGTGTGTTAGACCCAGTCCAGTTTGCCATTTTACCTGCTGTGCCCCTGATGGAGGAAACATTTGACAGGGAAGTCAGTCAGGTTTGCCTCCTTCAGCTCTGGGCATGCAAACAGTTGGTATAACCATTAGGCTGGGAACTGACCACTAAGGGGGACACATGTTGAAAGGAAAAATGTTCTTAGCAAAACATGTGGCTGGTAGTGGCTGGAGGCTAAATTGCTTCTGGGCACATGGGATTGAGGGCATGGTTTGACTTGGCATGTGGCGCTTCATCACATCTCACCTCTGCAGGTCCTGCCTGAACTGCTTTCTATTGCATGTACGACACACCTGCTACAAATCTCAGCTAACCTTACCTTAGTAAACATATAACTTGCTTGCAGCATTTCCAGGCGAAATTATGTCATGTTTCTCTCACTGTCACTGTCTGGCTGAGATAATAGGTTGCTGCAGACGAGCTGCAAGAACCTGGGAGTGTTCCAGCTGGAGAAAGACTTCTGAACATCGGACTGAGCTGGAAATAGCAGAAGGCTATTCCGAGCTTGTGGTTAAAAAAGCAGCTGTGTGGTGGTGGCTGCATAGTTTTCTTGGGGAAAAACCTCAGCCTTTGAAACTTCCCTGCAGTGTACTTTGAATTTTAAAAGGTATGTTAATAGTTGTGCAAATAGATCTGCCCATAGCACTACCGATACCACCTATGTGCTTGGGAAGTCTCAGCATCTCCAAGCATGCCAGAACTTCTTAATTTTGCTCCACACAATTGTAAGATATCATCTCATTCTCATCCTCCCACTTCTGACCCTCGACTTACTGCTTTTCAGCGAGTTGCTTAAGTTGCTTGTAAGGCAACAGTCTTAACTAAAGAGGTGCTCCCTTGTCATTCCCCAGGAAATTAAGGGTATTCTTGGAAGCTATCATAACAAAAGACTTGCTATAAGAAATGTTTAGACAACAATTATGGCTAAACAAAAGGAATTACCTAAAAGGCCAGTGCTGCAGCATCATTCAGGCAAAACTTCCATTGCAATTAATGAAAGTTTTGTTTGAGAAATGACTTAATGGTGGATCTATAGAGACATAGTTGAGGAAAAATGCATTATCATTTTGGGCTACATATGGTCACTTGTTGAGCAACAGTAGAATATTTTGTTCATAATGAGAGCTTATCGAGTTTGGTTGCCTTAAGTTTTCAGCTTCTAATTATGGTTTTTCGAAGACAATGGAGACAGCTTAAAATAATAAGAATGCTGCTAAAATTGCTGTGGCTGCTGTGGTATTACAAAGACAAATGTTGGCTCCCTGCGTATAGTATACATTTAACCTGCCACCAAATACAGAGCATTTTACAGGTAAAATGTAAAGGGATGAATTTAGTAGCTATCAAATGAACATTTTATGTTGTATTTGAAAGTAACTACTTAACTTAAAATATTACTTTATTAAATTATAAATTAAAGTATGCTACACCAAAAATGCTTGCAATTTCCTTCTGTTATCGTGTGAGTTATTATAATGCAAAGTTACAGGTTCCTGGAACATAATGAAATTCACACTTGCATTCTTAGTGCAGTTGCCATGGCCAATTCATCTGAAAATGAGAATTATAGTGAGAGCATTTCCTGGTCTTTGACCCCTCTTACAGGGTTTTAAAAAGCAGGTTTTTTTTGTAGAGCATTAACCTCATTCTCAAGCAATTCATTTCTCTGAGTAATCTGAGAGGTGTTAAAACACTTCAATAAATGGAAAAGTATTTAAACATCTTTTATTCTAAGTTTCAAAAGACTGGACATTTAACTTCAAGGATTTCTGGCTGTGTAATGCAAAAGACTGACAATAGAATCGACTGTAATAAAATACAGTCTCTGCTATATATACATATTTATTAAGATAATGCCTCATGACAGGTAGGCAGCAAGAGACAGACATATCTGACAAGTTATAGTTACATAAATTTTATATTTGCATATTTGTCTCTATTTTACTGCTAACTGAACACAATAAAAAATAGTTGAGGGGGGAAAGGAAAAAAAATAAATCTGTTGATCCTGGACAATGAAAGGGAATTTCATGGATCCTTATGGTACACTGTGAACCTTTCCAAAAAGCCATTATATGTGTTCTATAATCCTACAGCACCAACTGACTGGTCCTGAGCTAAGCGGAGATGCATGCTTTGAGTGTGTTAAAAGTCCGTATTTTATTTTGCTTTCAGAATCTTCATATATGCACTAAATTATGGCCATGGATTCTTACAAAAGTGACTCCTGCTGAAGTCAGTGGGAGTTGGTTTATAAAGAAATCAGTCTTATCCTCTCTGGCATAGAGAATAAATGTGTCTGAACAACAAAACCTAAATAGTAAATATTAAATGCTAAACACTAGATGCTAAATATGAAATATTAAACACTAAATACTAATAATGAGTCTGTTCAGTACCAAAATTTTACCTGCTTTATGATAAAGGTAAGAACGAATCATTGCAAATATTGTGTTATTAACTGAACGGACTTAAATGCTTCTTGCAAATTTAGATCTCATCCATCTTGCCAATTTTGGCATTTTGTGAGTTTTGCTTTCTTATTTTTACACTTTGACAAACAAGCACCAACTTAACACTTAGGTGGCCTGCAATAGTCTTCACTTTCCAAAGAGTATTGGAAATTACAATGAACTTTCTACACAAAGTACTACAGTAGATTTAAGAAATGATGCAGCATACAGAAATAACATTATTACATTATCCTGGAAAAGAACTATACAATAGAGGTATACAAATGTAATTCTGAGTGAGTGGGGACTTAACAAGATTACTTGTTTTCAAGTCAGGTTGCAAAGATATGAGAAGTGTTATTTAACGTGGTGGCACTAAGCACCTAATCTGCTGACTGCAGACTGGAGTGTTGCAGGCTTTTGGGGCCAAACAGTGGCAGAATGTTGTTACATTATAGGGCACATCCTGTCAGATACTCTTGTGTGTACATAAAGGTGTGTATCTGATGGGAATTAATGGATTTTCTTGAATGGAAACCAGACTGGCTCTGATTGTATGTTTGAAACTGACCCACTGTTTGGGAAGATTATCTTTTTTTAATCTCAGCACACTTGATTTCCCTGAAATTCCCTTTTGACTTACTGGTAAGCATCTACCAGCTCATGAGTCTGATATACAGGTGCATAGACTGCAATGCAAGACACCAGCATGCAGCTCTCTCATTTTATTTCTGGGAGCACAGAAGACATCACAGAAATGAAGCAGATGCAGATCCAGCTGCAGACACTTACTTTGAGGACCTGGGTGGATTCATGGAAGCAGCTCCTCCAAAGGTAAGTAATAGAGCACAAGGGAGCTGTGTCGTGTTCAGTAGATAGCTCTTGCTAAAGGGGAGGGCTTGGGACACTTACTGAAATGGATGTCAGAAATATCTTTATGATAGCAAGACTTCTACCTACAAGGAAGCCAATCTTGATTAAGGAAGAGAGAGGGAGTTAAATGCTGCTTTTATAGAAGATCCAAAGCATATTAACTCCTGGAAACTGAACAACCAAAAGCTATCAGCTCCACAGCTAAATCCAACCCTAACATGAGCATCGTGCTTTGTGTTAGATGCAGCTGAACCCCTCCATCTCCCTATGATATGCCATGTACTTGATACAGTCAGGTGCATCCATCCAAAGTGCTGCTGCTCCTTACTGAGGGTAAAACCACAATCCATTGATTGAAAAAAACATGCTGAAAGTGTTAAGAATGAAATTGCTATATAAATACATTATTGCTTGCTTTATGCTACTGGAGAATACGAACATCAGTTGGAGAACTGGTTTGCAACGGAATGACAACTACTTAATAACGTGTATTTTCTGAGACACGCATTTCCTTTGGAAAAGAGGAGAATGTAACTTAATTGACACTTTTGCAAGCAGTGGTTGCTTCCTTTTCAAGCGTTCACCTTGCTGAGGAAAAAATTGAAACACAGCCCAAGATGTAAAATATTGATGTTGCATTATTCAAATGAGAAAGCTTTGGTATGTGTCTCTTTTGTTTAATCATGCTAAAAGCAGAAGTGCATGGGGCATAAATGACAGAACAATGGTGCTCTTATGTATTTAAATGACAGCAGATTCACAATTCAGAGCAGAAAATAAAACGCCTCTAAACCTAACATTTCCTAAAAAAATTACAGACACATAGAAAGATTAGAGTTTATAAAATGATCCTGTGGTGGTTTTTTTAATGGCAGTCTTTTTAAGAACGATGTTACATTTATATGTGCTAATGTACACAGGGTAAATATTACTCTGTATGTCAAGGTTGTCAACTTAAACATTCAAAGTTAGGTGATTCCTGTGTAATCCTTATTTGGGCCACTTTAATTCATATACTAAAACACCATCCCTAACGATATGATCATACATTGTATTTGCCACCGGCCTTCTGCCTCTTTCTGGATGCAGGATGGACAGTGCTCGCTTAACAAGCCACTATTCAACATTATATTTAATCTCCATTCAGCATGTGGCCTTACAACATGCTTCTTGCACCCCTCATGCTGAATACCAAATTGTTAATATTCTCCTGTTTTCCTTTTTTTATTGTACTCCTCACTGCGATATTTGAGGGCTTCACAAATGACGGTGAATTTATCTCACAGTGCTCCTGCGAGGCAACTTGACTTTTTTTCTGTTTTACAAATGAGGAATAGAGCCACAGAGACATTCATGCAGCATAAAGTCTCTGATATTGTCTCCAAACTGAGATCCCTACAGCTTGATTTTTCAAAAAGTCTCTTATTTTATAATGTTAAACAAGTCTGCATTATTTAAGTACACATATTTCATAATATATTAATATTTGTGTATTACTATGACTTTCTAAAATTGAGGTTAATGTGTTATTTCCATTGTTTATAAGAAAAAACTAATTAGAACTACATTTAAACACAAGATTAAAAAAAAAAATTACTGTGAGGTTGATTGAACACTGGAACAGGTTCCCCAGGAAGCTTGTGAAGTCCCTATCCTTCAAATAAGATGTTCAAAACCCAGCTGGGCATGTTCCTTGGCAGCTTGCTTTTGCTGACCCTGCTCTGAGCAGGGGGTTGGACTAGGTGATCTCCAGAGGTGCCTTCCAGACTCATCCACTCTGTGATTCTGGGATTCTCTCAGATTTTAGCTATGTTAGCAGCAAGCAATTATAAAAGAGAAGGAACTGAAATGTACAGATCTTATATTATTCGTGCTCAGTTCAAATTTGTTAAAATAAAAGTACTTTACTGGAACTGTTTTTATTTAAACTGGTGTTCAGTTCAATCAAAATAATGTCAGCATAAATTTAGATTCATGAAAAAAATTATAGCTGTGTTTAATCAAACATGATTAATATTCCATATCTGTTTCTCTTAGCTTTAGTACAAAGATTGTGAAATGACGCTAAATATTTTCATGTGCTATAAGGTACCTTCAATCAAGGAGAGATGACTAGTTTAAGATCACAGAATTTAGCAGCTTAAAAATAAAATGTTAAGTGGTTCCAGTGCAAATTAAAGAAAATTTATGGAAATAGTATTAATTGTATGATTTAATCTAGGAAGGTAGATTATTAGAATTTGAAAAATATAATTATACTTAACTATCTATCTATGCATGTTTCCTTGTATCATTTTAGATTGCCTCTTTTTGTAACATAATAAAATAAAAAATGCAATTTTTTAAAAATACAATATAGCTTTCAGTAAGTATACATTGGAGCATAATGTATAATGTTTAAAGATTCTTTTGGTCAAGGCAGACACCTAAACAAGCCTGTGAAGCAGGTTCCATGATGCGACTTCTCAGAACCTGGGGTTACTGTGTGATACAAAAGGATTTGCTTACCCCTTAACTCTCACTCAGGTAGGACTCTCATGTGAATTGCACCACCTCTCGCCCATCAAGGGATAGGGGAACTTCTCACACTGTTGGATCACAGGACAGAGAACACCTTCCTGCTCAGTGTTACCTGGTGTGATCAGGGCTATATGAGATGGGGTTGGGTCTCTACACGATGAGACTGGACCTCTGTGCAATGGGATTGAGGTTCTACATAATGGAACTGGGACTCTACACAATGGGATATGGACTCAATGTGACAGGATTGGGGCTGCACATGATGGGGCTGGGCCTCTGTACAATGGAATTGGGGCTCAACGTGCCACAGATCCAACAGAGAAAATCCCACACTACCCCACTGCAGGGCCAGCATTATGCAGAAAGATGGCTGGTGGGCTGATTAGCTCTCCACCAGGGCTATGGAGTGAAAAACTACAGGCAGATTATTGCAATTGGAAGACAGGAATAATATGGGGACCAAAGTCCCCTTAGCAGTTTAATCCCTCTAGCTAGTTGCCCAACCAAATATCCCTTACTATACAGGTGTCTTCCTGTAAAATGACTTTCTAAAAATTTTTGACCAGTAGCCTCATAGCCCTGTAAGTCTTAGCTCTTGCAGTGATGTGCATCACAACTTTTAAGATCTTGTATGGTTTCCTCCACTGATGCTCAATGGAAGCACAGTTTTAGATGTCAAAATGGTGAAAACGCTGTCCTGAGGCCTGAATACTGATGTGATTTTTTTGTGCACAGAGTTCAAGTGAAACCAAACTGGAGTCTACACAAGCCAAGGAAGACTGTAAAATTCTCTTTGCCCACAAGAGGGTACATCCCACACTGTACAGCTTCTTAGGTCAGTATTAAACGGATTAAACAGCCACAATGAATGTGATGCAGAACTGGTAACACTTTAGATGCTTTATCTCTTACACTGAATGAGATAAAGGGAAAAAAAAAAATCACTGTGTGGAGTTCTAGAGAGAAGCAAAAGACAGGAAGATGTGAAAAATGCTGCCCTGTACGAAATCAACCTCACATGGGCTCAAATCAAATAAGGATGGAAAGAAGAAAATGGAACAGCAGCATCATACTTTCTACAAGTCAGGATCCTATTATGCCTAACAGTGCCCACCCACAAACACAAAAGTCAGAGAACACTTGTCTTAATAATCTGTCCAGTAGTTATTTAACCTAACAAAAATATCTTTTGAAATATTTCTAAAATATAAAAATAATTTCTGAGAAATCAAGCTCAGAAATTACAGCTCCCTCGCAGACAGCTGGCAAATATAAATAAGCTTGAATTTAAAAACATACAGTATTTCACACTTCACAAAATCCTTATCACTTTTTGTTGGACCTTAATGACAGAAAGGGGAAGTTGTCTTTGATTTCCAAAAATCTTCATCTTTCCTTGATAAACTCTACAAACATCCCTTAAAGCTTATAGACAAAGCTTTCGTGTGTCTAGTGACTTTCAGGACTATAATTCCCTTGTGTTTGGTCAAGAAACATGAAAATACGGTTCCCTGATAGGGCAAAAATTGTACACAAATGAAAACAGAGAGACAAACCAAAGGTCAAGGAATGGCATGTTTTTTTGGCTGAAAAGATCTATGAATTGAGCAGCCAAATCTGCATTTCAGTTAAGTTTAGGAGTTTAGAAATGCACATGAAGAGTTTGCATCTCCAGGGACAGAGAAGAGATCTAGTGGGATGTGCTGGACCTGGGACGGGCAGTCCTAGAGCTGCAGGGTGGCCATGGGGTGGCCTGTGGTGGCCAAGTAGCTTGGTAACATCCTCCTCTTTTTTTCATCCCACTCTTCTTTTCTTCTGCCTTTTTCTGTGGCTTGAATGCATGGATGATGTCTGCTGTGCTGCCCATGGCCGGAGAGTGTGCACACCCTCTTTGTAATATGGATAAGTAGCACTTGACACTTACATCTCCATCAGAGTGTAAAAGATTTATTTTGTGTTGAACTTAGCACTAAAGGCCCAGTTCATTAAGGCTGGTGAGCATTTGTTGACCAAAGACCATTTCCCAACTCTGTGATGCTTTGTTCAGGCCCCTGAACCCCTCTGATAAAGCTAAGCAGAGGTGCAGCAGAGACTAGGCACAGAACTGCAATCTGCTGTCTGTAAAGACTGTTTTGTTTACAACCTTTTCTTGTTGCTACATTACACATAGCAGCTATGGAAGGATGATTCCATGCATGCCATGTTACTTCTGACAATTTAAGAAGGAACAGCATATTGCATTTGCAGCTGCCATGAATTCCTGAGGTTGCGTTACTTTTACATAGTGCTGCCTTGCTCCACTTTATACCCCTGCACATCTATATGCAAACACCTTTGCTCATACAAATGTACTTACAGGGCAGAGAAAAGATTTAAATAACAAGGAATAAATTTTTGCACATCCTAAGCTTTGTTCCAAATGTGCATTTCTGTACCTCTGAGCCTCCCAAGGATTTAATTTCCACAAGGTCCCACCCTTACCCCTTTATACT
>NW_010317799.1:76713-85317 GCF_000700745.2 Antrostomus carolinensis
TAGACTCATACACCACAGACTACAACATACCTGACTTTTAGACTTTTGGCTACTAATGCATTAAGTCACACAATAGATAAAGAAAAGGATTTCCAAAAGTAATGGTTGTTTTTAGGATTCTGGTTTCTCTGTATTCTCTCAGAACCACCTAACAATTACACACCAAAATAAATGGGCATACAACACTGGAGAAGCACAACTGAAAAGCAAGTGTTCCACAGCATCTGATAAAAATAAAGAGATAGAAGATGTGAAGGGAAGGAGAAAAAAGAGTTATATATTCATGGGCTTTCTTTTTCTATTTGTGCATGTCTGCAGTAAGTGCCCTTGATTTTAATGTCATATAGCTATCTATATAACTGCATATATTCAACTTTCATACAGTGTCTATTACACTGATATAATAAACCAGATATCCAGCAATGGAAGAACATGAATCTTTAAGAATACAGAGCTACATCTCATTCACTTATCAAATTCAATGAAAAAGGTTGGTTCTGAAGATTTTTGGCCTTCCAATACACATGGGAAAAAGCAGAAATGACAGACTGTAATTAAAGAACGCATTATAGTGTATATGCAAAAGGAGACAACATGAAAATCTGAGGAGTAACTTTAATTCTTCCATTCCCTATCATTAAAGTGTTCAGCTTTGTAATTTCAATATTTTAACATGATTTTTGTTATGTTGTGTATATCTGTAGAACCCCACTTTTCAGTTTATACCTCCTGAGGGACTGAATGCTTCAGAGTTAATGAACTTTCTCATCAGTTGGCCATTAGTTTGAACTGAAGCCAACTCATCAGGATGAAAAGCATCTTGCATCAAATGGATGTTTGGGGTTTTGTATAGAATGAGTTTGGCAGGTCTCTTTTGCTAGCTGCCACAACACAAACATGCCATAATGCTCTGCACTAATTGGCAGATTCAGTGAAGAAGCCAAATGGTGGCTGATCTATTGAATCTGATCTACCCTTTTTGCTCCTGGAAGAAATCTTCCACCCCAGGTATGCTGCCGGGGTTTGTTAGTGTCTGTTAAGCATACCAGACTGTCTTCTTTCAAAATCCAGAGGATATCAATCATGAAGGCTGTCTGGTGATGCCTCTCATTATCACTAAAACCACACAAATATTTAAAGAGGCAGTTTACCATTAATATATTTTTTTGCACATAGGCAAACACCTCATTAGTTAAACTGAATAAAATGTCACCCAGCTCCTTACAAAGCTTGGCAGCTACATATAAGTTTGTAAAACTCCTACTTGCTTCAAGGAGAGTTTATCAGTTTATGCACGTATGAGTTTGTATCCCAGTCCTGTATCAACAAGTGTTTGTATTTATCCAGAATTCTCTTATATTGTAATCCTTCGGCCTTTTATTTGTGCATTCCACCTGTGTGTATGTATGTATATGTGTGTGTATATATAGATGTACATACACTATATATCAACATTCAATATTTTTCATGGGAGGAGAAAAACAAGAGACTCTTCCTTATTGTCCATATTAATTGGAAATTCTTGTCATGTCAGTGAATGGGCAGATTAAAAAGCATATTCTTCAAAACACCTTTTTGATTCTGATAATTTTCATCTTTTTTCTGCGTTAACCACATAAAGTAACTGAAACTTAGATCTGCCTAACTTTCACAGATTTGTATTTATATTCAGGACAGACCTAGAACTAAGTCATTCACTGTGCCTGCATCAGACACCACAAAATGGGGATGGAAAGAAGAGGAATCAAAAGGTTATAAGCTTCTTCAGTGTTTTCCTGCTCAAAATCTGCTACTGCAGCAGGACTTCTGCTCTCCTGGCTACCAGCTCCTGCACGGAAACAGAACAGTCCTCTCAATCCTTTCATTTACACTGCCTGCAAATGACCATACAGAAAAGTGCTGAACTAACATGCAAAAGAGATATCTGAGCTGCTGTTTAAGCCATGCCTACCAGTCTTTCTTGCAATTGCTGGGGAGGGGGAGGATTTCAGGGAGAGCTTCACCACCACAAATCTGTCATATACCCAGCACAGCACAGAGAGATTTTGATGCACATGTTTTCTATGTATCATGCTTTTGGGTGTCTTCCCAAAGCTGAGACACTCTACAGACCATTCTGTGCTGGGCACTCTGCTGGAAGGTATCTCTTCTTCTCAAGCACCTCTGCTATTTTCTTATTAGTCTGACAACAAATAAAATCTGTGCAGAGTAGAATTCTGTTTGCTTCAACTGTTTCCAAGGTATATATCTGTGGGTGAACTGGGCCAGCTCTGGATTTGTGCTGCAGCATGCAGCCTCCCCCCTCTCAAAAACACAGCAGCTGGCCAGCATCCTCCTCTACTCCTGTCACTCCTGCTCCCTTGGTGTTTGGATAGGCTTTGGGCACTCTACACCATTTGCTCTCTGCCTTTTATTCTATTTCTGCTTTTACTTCTGACAATGAAAAAGCATATTGGGTTTGTATTCATGACTTTATGTTCATGTCACAGCAGCACTAAACGGTCATATTTTTATCTACTTTCATCCAATATAAATTCTAAACATTCTCATGGCCTCATATGAGGCAGGAATATTGCTTCTTGGACCATTGCTTTTGTTTAAGTTACAGATCCTTTTTTGCAAGTATCTATTTCAACTCGGGACACCTATTCATTACTGCTCAAAAATATTCATAAGTATTTAACATTTATTTGGTTCTTTTAACAGGGAAATGTTTGGTAATGTACTTGGGAGAGTGGGACAGGGATCACTGACCTGATAATAATCTTAATGTATCACAGCAGCTTAAGGAATTTGACATAATACCATACATAATTCAGATACTTTAGAAATGCATAGTTGAATTTTTAAAATACATGAATATACCTGCTAAACTCATAATTCCAATTTCAAAACAATTCATTAGTATTAATCCATTAAACATTACTTTAAATTAAGTGTTAATTCTAGATTTATTTTTTGCCCCTGGCTTGAACTGTATCTCATACCAAAAATGTAATGAATGGAATAGAATAAGGGACTGTAAAATTGACGTTTAGACTATCAGCTCAGTCTGCAATTAAAAAAAGGTAAACCTACCATACTTAAACGCCACGTTTTCCAATGTCAGTGATTGAAGTCATCATTCTACAGTACATTTCCACCAATGCTGTCATTTTGCTTGTGAAAGTAACAAAAGCTACTTTTCTCACTTACTCAGATGTGGCACCAGTTCCAATGTTTCTTTCTTTTCCTCCAAAACCACCCGAAATGTGTCCATTTAGGGGGAAGGACTGTGCTGACAGACCTGTTTCAGGACCTGTTGCAGCTCCTGTACTTTCACTGTTGTTGAGGTCTCCTCAACTCTGCCAACATCTTTGTCAGACTATTCTTCATCCAAAATTCAACAAAAATGAAGGATCAATCAAGTCAAGCAAGAAGTCCATAAAGCCAAAGCTCTCATGGAAGAAGCAGGCAGACAGGGACTATCAGATTTGTCCTTAGCATTTTACATCTTGAGGTTTTAACATTTTTTTCAACAACAAGCTTCCAGAGTTACTACCATGAAGACCCTGATTTTAATTAAACACTGATAATGGCACAGCTTGGATCTGCAGTGAAGGCACATGCTAGTGAGTTGCATCAGGCAACAGCTCTGTTATAAACACTCCCACTCTCCTCTAACAGAAGCCTCTTATTGAAGAACTTACTGTAGAAAATTTAGTTTCTTTGAAATATTTTTTAAAAACTGCAGGAGTGGTGTTTTTTTTCTTTTTTCAGCCTTCCTCACAAGTTGCCTTTTTTCAGTGTAGTCTGCTGCAATTTATTGAGGCTTGCCTCTTTTTCTGTTTTCAGTGTAAAGTCTGGAAGAGGAAAGAGGACTCAGAAAAGGGAAAGAACAACTTAAAGTGAAGGAACCTTGAAGAATTAAAGTTTGAAATTTTCTCAAAAGAGGCTGAATCCATTTTAGTAATAAAGGTAATGTTCTAAATTCACATAATACTCCAAACAATAAGAAATACTGTGTCATTTGCTTCCCGATTCAGGGCCAGAAACTGCTCATCTTGTAAGAATTTTTAAAAAGCTATTCATATGTACAAAGCAGATAAGATTATTGCCCTTCTTATTTGCATTTATATAAATGTTTTACTTATATAGTAATTTTAAAAGCTTGCTCTTAATTATCTAAAATAGATAGGTTTAGAAACTGCATGTGACAGGTATGTTTCAAACTATTTCTAATGCTTTTGATTTCACATAAAGGTACCCATCTACAAAGGCAGATATTAAATGATTATATAGTGATCTATATTAAAATGACTGCAATTCTTCCATAGGTCTGATTCACTTTTCTTTTGTATTTTTAGTATTCCCTATGCAAATGAGTGTAATACCACAGGAATGCAACAATTGTTATCTGCAAGTAATTAAAAAGTGCCTTGGTGATTAATGTTATATCTTCAGGATACCAGAGAATATCCCAAAATTGTGCATAGTTTTCATGTGTGATTACAAAGTGAGCTAATAATTCATATTTTACAATATTTACTGAGTAAAAGGGGTCATGCTACGCTTTTCCCATTCACAAGCTTCAGCCCCAGACTTTCCAACCCTTTATTTATCAAAAATGAAATATTATGCTAACTATGACCTTTTAACAACAGCCTATTCACAGTGGCCAAAGGTTTTTATTGCTGACCTATTAATCTATTATAAAACAATAAGTTCCCTCAGTTGCCTTTTTTTAAGGAGAAACAAAACAAAAACATAAAGACTAAAAAAGTAAGGATTAAAATTCCCTGAAACATTCACCAAATGCAGAATTTCTTCTTGTTTCCTCTGCTAGAACACATCAAGCAAATACTATAATTTATAGTTTCCCCCCCCAAATAAATCATGAATATACATAGAAAAAAATTCAGTTCTGTACATACCTCTCTTCTAGTAATTTTAAGTTTTCCCATGTCCATTAGGCCCTTACAACCTAATCTTGCTCTGCCAATTGCTCCCATGGTGAGATCATTAAGTAAATTATTTAAAGATCAAACAGCCTGCAGTGACAATGGAGTTCCATGTAAGGTAAATGCTTCAAAGCCCCCCCTCCCCCCTTCTCAAATTATAGCTCTACAGGCTATTCATCACCTCTGGATGGGGCATGCCCCACCATTACTTGGCTTTTTGCTGCAGGCTAAGGTAGCTCCACTAATTGGCCTTTGTAACAAAACTGACCTGTGGACAGGATAAAACTTGTTTGGAGCTTTAGAGACAACAATTATTCAAGGTTAAAAACACATCAATGCCACAGCTACGTCACTATAATAAGGGTGAATGAATTTCTTCCTCTTGGGTCTTAATGTGAAAGAATGCGTTCGTGTTGTGCCCATGCCAAACAAAAGCTCCTTCAGGTAGTCGAACTAGTCCACTTTTCTTTCTTTCCCCCACCCCTTCTTTTTTAGCTCAAGGACAAGTAGGTCTATCATTTTCTTTATTTCTTCAGAGCCCCTCACAGTGAGGGCCCTTTGATCTCCAAGAATAATGGTAGATGGAACAATTTAACTGCTTCATACAGGTGCAGGAGTTTATTTGACAGGTTGTGGTTTTTATTTCTAGCACATTAGCTGCATGCATACAAATGGGCTCTTGACAGATTCAAGCAGGTAGATCAGAATTTTTTTTATTTTTTTTTTAAGAAGCCTCAACAAAAGCCTAGCCACACCTGCAGTGATGGCACAATTTAAAACACTGCATAAATTAAAGACAGGTAAGGCCATGGCATTCCCTGCTGTGAATGAATTTTACAACTTGGGAAGACAGCATGTAGGAAGACAAGCAGCTGGATCAGGTAAACAAAATGGGATCCACTCACTCACCTCTTAAATTAAAGAGCCTCTACTTAATCTGAGCTACTTTAAACTAAATAACTCTGCCAGACAAGCACTTATGTTGTACTGCCTATAACAGAGAACTGAATGTAGGACAGAAGCAAAAGTGAAGGAAAACATTTTCAAATCCTATTTATGCAGACTAGCACTTTCTTCCCCAAAGGATGATTACCTGTATGAATTATCTTATATTTGCATTTACTCATGATTATGACTAGTGCAGTGAAAATCTACCTTTAGAAGCTTTGTAAACTGAGGGGTTTTTCACTCTTTTTTTTGGTTTTTCATTTAGTTTAAGTGTCATTGAAATGACTTATGTAAGGAGATGCTATTCAACAACCTTCCAGCTAATAACAAGTCTGCTAACAACCTCTTCCACTAGGAAGAAGAGAAGAGTTGTAGTTGTTGGAGACTCGCTCCTCAAAGGTACAGAGGGCCTGATATGTCGGGTTGACCCTCATTATAGGGAAGTCTGTATTCTTCCTGGTGCCCACATCAGGGATATCACTAAGAAACTCCTGAACTTGGTGCAGTCATCAGACTATTACTCACTACTGATCTTCCAGATAGGTGGGGAGGAAGCAGTATCCCTTAGTTTGAGGGGGAATGAAGAGAGACTTCAAAAACACTTGGCTATTGGGTTTTATATCTGGGGCACATTTTCTCTTCCCTCCTTCCAGTTCCAGGCAATCACATGGGATGGAATAGAAGGATCCAGTCCGTAAACACTTGGCTATGAGACTGGTGCTAGGCAAGGCTTTGGGTTCTTTGATCATGGCTGGTTTTATAAGATACCGGGCCTGAGGGTAATATGTGGAAAAGGCCTAACTTCTGGAGAAAAGGGTTCTAGGACAAGAATTATCAGGGCCCATTCACAGAGCTTTGAACTAGATTCGAAGGGGGACGGGGTTGTAGCTGAGTTTGCCCTAGTGGAGTAGTGTTCTAGCATTAGTGAAGGACAGAGCCTCTCTCCCCCCTAGGGTGGAATCAATGAGCCCAGCTTGCTCCCTGAAATGCCTGTACACCAATGCACGCAGCGTGCGGAACAAACAGGAGGAGTTAGAAACCTGTGTGTGGTCAAGTGGTTATGGTCTGGTGGCAATTACAGAGACATGGTGGGACAGCTCACATGACTGGAATGTGGATATGGGTGGCTGTGTCCTTTTTAGGAAAGACAGGCCAACAAAGAGGTGGTGGAGCTGCTTTTTACATGAGACAGAGTTGCTCTTTATGTGAGAGAGCAATTAGAATGTATTGAGGTCTGTCTAGCAGCGGATGAGGTCCGAGTTGAGAGTTTGTGGGTACGAATCAAGGGGCAGGCTGGCATGGGTGATGCTGCTGTGGGTGTCTATTACAGGCCACCTGATCAGGATGAGGAAGTTGATGAGGCTTCTACAGACAGCTGGCAGCAGCCTCCTGGTCACAGGCCCTGGTTCTCATAGGGGATTTTAACTACCCAGATATTTGCTGGAATGTTACACAGCCAGTTGCTCACATTCCAGGAGGTTTCTCCAGTGCATTGATGATACCATCTTGATGCAGATGGTGGATGAGCCAACTAGGAGAGGAACACTGCTGGATCTTATAGTCACTAGTAAGGAGGATCTGGTTGAAGCTGTGAAGGTTGAGGGCAGCCTTGGCTGCAGTGACCATGAGATGGTGGAGTTCAGGATCTTGTGCGGTAGGAACAGAATACCAAGCAGGATCACAACCCTGGACTTCAGCAGGGCCAACTTTGGCCTTTTCAAGCAATTGCTGGGGGAAATCCCATGGGCCGCCTAGATAGCTGGTTAACATTCAAGGACCACTTCTTCCAGGCTCAAGATCAGAGCATCCCACTGTATAGGAAATCAAGAAAGGGAGCCATGAGACCTGTATGGTTAAACAGGGAACTGCTGGGCAAACTCAAGTGGAAGAAGAAGGTCTACAGATCATGGAAGGAGAGGCTGGTTAGTTGGGAGGAATGTAAGACTGTTTTCAGATGATGTAGGGAGGGAACTAGGAAAGCTAAGGCCTCCTTGGAATTAAGCCTTGCAAGAGAGGTCAAGGACAACAGAAAGGGCTTCTTCAAATACACTGCAGACAAAGCTAATGCTAGAGGCAATGTAGGCCCACTGCAGAATGGGGTGGGTGCCCTGGTGACAGAAGATACAGAGAAGATGGATTTACTGAATGCCCTCTTTGTCTCTGTCTACACTGCTGGAGACTGTCCTGAGGAGCCCCAGACCCCTGAGGCCCCAGAGGAAGTCCGGATAAAGGAGGAGTTTGCCTTGGTTGATGAGGACTGGGTTAGGGATCAGTTAAGCAATCTGGACATCCATAAATCTCCAGATGGGATGCATCCGCAGGTGCTGAGGCAATTGGCAGAAGTCATTGCTAAGCCACTCTCCATCATTTTTGATAAGTCATGGGGAACAGGAGAGGTGCCTGAGGACTGGAGGAAAGCAAATGTCACTCCAGTCTTCAAAAAGGGCAAGAAGGAGAACCCAGGTAACTATAGACCAGTCAGCCTCACCTCCATCCCTGGAAAGGTGATAGAAAAACTTATCCTCAGCACTATCTCTGGGCATATCAAGGATAGAGGGTCATTAGGAGCAGTTAACATGGTTTTACCAAGGCAAAGTCATGTTTAACCAACCTGATAGCCTTTTATGAGGACATAACCAGGTGGATAGATGATAGTGGAGCAGTGGATGTGGTTTATTTTGATTACAGCAAAGCATTTGATACCATCTCCCACAGC
>NW_010317800.1:0-200 GCF_000700745.2 Antrostomus carolinensis
CGCGGTCGGGAGCCGAGCGGTGACGGAGGATCCATTGCTCAGCTCTGTGATGCTGAGAAGAGGGAAGGTGATCAGGGATGGAGCCACGTGGCTCCTGAGGCTCCAAACACCCCGTTTCTTACAGCTCCTGCCCGTGTCTCTGTCCCCCTCCAACGTGTCCTCACCCCACGGTGTCCGGCAGCGCGCTGGGGACGCTTCCC
>NW_010317800.1:368-591 GCF_000700745.2 Antrostomus carolinensis
GGCTCTGGCGCTCACCTCCAGCTGCTGGTGGGACTCGGTGGAGAGCAGCAGCAGGTAGGTGACAATGTGGTGACGGCGCGGCAGCCCCCGGCTCAGCATGGGGGGGTAGATGGACTGTGGGGACACGGGCAGGTGCTGGGGGACAGAAGGGACCCCAGGGCCACCCCCATGCAGCGGTGACAGCACTGAGCCCCCTGTGCCCAGCAGGACGTCACCTCCCAGA
>NW_010317801.1:0-1109 GCF_000700745.2 Antrostomus carolinensis
TCCAGGCAATTCTGGGATTTTGGGTCCAGCTGCACCAGCAGAGCCCAGGTTGTGGGGCAGCAGGACACTCCACTGCTACAGCTTCCTGCATGGGCTGGAGAGGCAGTCAGGTGCTGGTAGTACATCTCCTGTCCTGTCCTCTCCTCCCCTCCCCAAAATACCAGGAGCCTGGCTGCTGCCTCCTCCAGCACAGCTTTTAAATACCAGCATCCCTGGCCATGAGCTCCAGCCCTGTTCCTCCAGGTGTTTTTTAAGGCCTGGGAGCCTCAGCTAAAGGAAAAGGCAGTAGGTGAACATCTCTGGAAAGCCTCAACTTGACTCCTCTGGCTTGGGTGGCTTGCTAGAAGCAGAGGGAACAACCCAGGGAAAAAGGAGATGCTGCCAAGCAGAGAAGCCCAGCAATGTTTGTGGTCCTGCAGAGCCCAAAACCAGCCCAGGAGAAACTGCCCCTCCTTTGAGACCCCAGGGTGGGGAGAGGCTCTCCCTGTGGGCAGCAGGGTGCTGGGGGCCACTGAAGATGCTCCAGGGCTCCCCACAAGCCCATCCCAGACAGCTCGACAGCTTCCCTGTTTCCAGGGCTGGGGAAGTTTGGCCTCAGTGGGTGCATCCTGTCACTGGCTCCTTTCCCCAATCCCTGGCCAGAGCTGGAGCACGCAGCTGGAGGGAGCTGAGGAGACACCAACCCTGTCACTGAGACCCTGAGCAGTGAAGCAAAGCCCAGGGACGCACAATGGCCCAGTAACTCCAAGAGACAGAGACAGGAGTTGTGATTTAATCATCACCATCCTCTGCAAATCCAGTGTATGGCAGAGCTGGGGTCCGGCTCCTGGTGCTCCCACATGGCCACCATCCCTCGTCACAGTGCAGAATTGGTCCAGTATGTGGGAAGGGCAGGGACAACACGGGGATGGGGCCGGCCAGCTCCCCTTGCCCCTCCTGCCCCACTGGGTGTGTGCCTGGGGATGGACAACCCTCAGCCTGGTGGGATGGAGGGGAGAGCCTGGTTCTGCCCTGCTCTGGTCTGTGCAAAGCTGGTGAGCAGCCCTGGGCCAGGCAGCGGGGACAGGTCCTGCCCCCTGATACCCTTCACAGGTCACGTTGCCTCTGCC
>NW_010317802.1:0-1518 GCF_000700745.2 Antrostomus carolinensis
CTTCCCCGCCCCATGACCTTGGGGACATTCTTGATGGGACCTTGGGGACATCCCTGACCCCTCTGATGGGACCTTGGGGACATCTCCAACCCCCTGATGGCACCTTGGGGACATCTCCACCCTTTATGGGACCTTGGGGACATCCCAACCTTTATGGGTCCCTGAGGGTGTCCCCAACCCTCTCCTAGGACCTTGGGGACATCCCAACCTCCTGATGGCACCTTGGGGACATCTCCAGCCCACCCCCATAGGACCCTGGGGACATCCCTGACCCCTCTGATGGGACTTTGGGGACATTTCCAGCCCCCTGATGGCACCTTGGGGACATCCCAACCCCCCCCATAGGACTTTGGGGACATCTCCAACCTCCTGATGGCACTTTGGGGACATTTCCACCCCTTATGGGTCCCTGAAGATGTCCCCAACCCCCCCAGAGGACTTTGGGGACATCCCAACCCCCTGATGGCACGTTGGGGACATCCCAACCTTTATGGGTCCCTGAGGGTGTCCCCAACCCTCTCCTAGGACCTTGGGGACATCCCAACCTCCTGATGGCACCTTGGGGACATCCCAACCTTTATGGGTCCCTGAGGGTGTCCCCAACCCTCTCCTAGGACCTTGGGGACATCCCAACCTCCTGATGGCACCTTGGGGACATCCCAACCTTTATGGGTCCCTGAGGGTGTCCCCAACCCTCTCCTAGGACCTTGGGGACATCCCAACCTCCTGATGGCACCTTGGGGACATCTCCAGCCCCCCCCCATAGGACCCTGGGGACATCCCTGACCCCTCTGATGGGACTTTGGGGACATTTCCAGCCCCCTGATGGCACCTTGGGGACATCCCAACCCCCCCCCTCCATGGGACCTTGGGGACATCCCTGCCACCTGGGGAGGGGACAAGGGGGACAATCATCACAGGGTGGGGTGACAGGGACAGGGTGGGGGGTGGGGAGGCCACCACTTTTTTTGGCTTTGTCCCCAAAACCAAGCGGTGGCTTTGTCCTTAGATGTCCCCAGGTGTCCCCAAATGTCCCCACGTGTCCCCAAATGTCCCCCTTAAACTCCTCCTCTTCCTCCCGGCGCAGAGGAAGAGCCTGGATCTCCCGGCAGCCCCCGCCAGCGGGAAGAGTTTACCGGGGCCACCGGTGCCACCGGTGTCACCAGTGCCACCAGGGTCGGGGACAGGGACGGTGCCGGTTCAGATCACCCTTCGCTTTCACCTGCCCAAGGAGAGCGAGACCGACCCCTCCCCGGTCCCCCCGCCCACCGGCCAGCGCCCCACGGTAACCCCCGGGGTCCCCAACTGTCCCCAACTGTCCCCAACTGGCCCCAACTGGCCCCAACTGGCCCCAAATGTCCCTAAATGGCCGCAAAATGGCCCTAAAATGGTCCCAAGTGGCCCCAAACTGGTCCCAAACTGGTCCCACTGGGGTCTCGGACAGGTCACATGGTGGCCCCAGGGCACCCCCCTGGTTTGTGTCACTTGTTGTTGTCCCCAAAGGGTCCCTTGTCCCCA
>NW_010317803.1:0-4806 GCF_000700745.2 Antrostomus carolinensis
AAAAAAAAAAAAAAGTTAGTGGGTTAACTTACCAGAGAATGGTAATATTTATGCTAGATCAGACACTATCTGTTTGTTCTTTTCTAACTTAATGCTGGAATGAACATCATCTGTCCTCCCTTAGCCAGCTGAAAGCCAGGATAACTATGAAAACCAACATAAGCTCTGAATTGTGTGCACTGGTCTTTCAAAAGAAACAGAACTATCTGCTTGCCACAGACCTAGATCACAGTTTGTACGGGTGGGTGATCTCCACATTGCACTGGTTCGTAGCAGTGTTTTTCAAAGGAAAGCCTTTATGCTGCACCTAGCAAGGACCTGCAGGCACTCTGCTTGTTGGGAGGGTGGGTGCAGACCCAGGGGAAGTCCACCCACTCTGGAGTTCCTCTCACTGGCAGCCTGACTTTTCTGCAAAGATCTCCTCTCCAAATGCTGCCTGAACCTTAGTCTGATTAGTGTGTGAGGTCCAATGCACTTTCAGTTCGAACTGTTAGGCTTTGAGCCTGTCTGCTGCAGTCTGCTTTGGAAACATCTGTCTGAAAGTAGATCTAAGGTCCTAAAGGGGTTTTGAAGCCATTACTGGTGGCAGGGCTGAGATTAAAGTAATAAAAAAACCCCAGCTGAAGCAAGTGGTTAGAGAGACAGATAAAGTGTGAGGTAATATTAAAGCTGGAAGATGAGCAGGGACAGTGAGGGAAGTGGAGGTACATTTGTGCCAGGAGTTTTAACAACCTGCGCTCTACACTGCGTATCCAGACACTCTGCTGCCCAACATCTCCCCCCTCTTCCCTGAATCCTCACAGACCAACAGAGTTCTTAATTAAGTGTCAAAGAATTGATTAGCCAGAGCTCTTGCAAGGCAATTCCATTGATGAAACCATTTTGTCAGTCCGGCAGATATAATTAGACCAAACAAGATGTGAAATCTTCAGTGTTTTGGGCTACAGCCCAGTAATTATTTAATTTGTAGTAAAAAGGAGCTGGGGAGGGAGATGGAACAGCAGCAGAAGTAAAAAAAAATTTGAAAGAAAAAGTTTACAAAATGTTTTTCTTTCCCTCCCTCCCCACCATTCTTTCTTGTCGCGGGAGTTTGAGCATTTGCAGGAAGCTGCTTAATATCTGTGCAGAGGAAGCCTTGGTGAGCTGTCAGCACTTGTCCATTCCTCTTGAGACACAATATCGCCTTCCTTGCAACTCATCAAACTGCCAGGCCTGATTTATACAGAGCTAAACATACTGGTGCTGTTGGGATGATCATCGTTATTGAGATTGTGCCGTTCATTTTCTAAGCTGCTGATAGTGTGTCTGAAGGAGTTAGGGCAGAATCATATTTCTAACAATAATTAGCATTTATCTGGCAGTTTTCTGTGCTTTGTGGAAGAGAGCCAATACATGCCCATTTTACAGATGGAGAAATTCAACTTCAGAGGGGTAGTGTAATGTGATTGGTGCTTCACTGGAGAGGAGAGGCATGGCAGGGAGTAAGACTGGATCTCCTAACTGCTAGCCCAGGCCCTACACTACCAGACCATGTTTGCCATTCTTGTGAACAGCAGCAGGCTTTTTTCTGCTTCCTGAGCCTTTGGTGCGATAGTGGCTGAGCTACAGTGAGTACGGTATGGTAATAGGCTGCTACCTCTTATTCCCGGGTTCTCCAGACTTGCCCATTCTACTGACTCTTTGAAGACCCCTTTTTGCCACAGCAGACTTCCTTGCACAGTGTATTTGATACTGAGTCCTAAAGGCTTTCATACATTAAAGTGAGGGAGGGACATTATGCAAGTAGGAAATAGAGATGCTCCAGGTTCTTACTTCCAAAGCCTGGAAGAGCATCAGGCTGCAAGCTCTCCCTAGGACTTTTACTACAGAAGGTGACCACATAGCAGATCCACATGAGAGCCCTCCATCTCTGTCTCCTATTTGATCCAGTTTGTGTTAGCTGCTTTCTTGAGGTACTCTAGCTGCATTTTTAAGAGTGCTCTTTTTGTAAGGTTCTTTTTTAATGTATTTGTTTAGGTTTTTTCTTTCATTGCAAGAACAGGAGATAAAAAAACTCTAATAATAGAAGTAAAATATTCTCCTGTGCTACAGGTTGGCGAGAAAACCAGGGAAAGGAAGAGAATATAAAAGAAAATCTGGTTATCAAGTGAAAATCGTATTCCAAAGATGTTGCATGCCTTGCAGTGCAAGCTTTTCTCCCTGAGCTAGCCCTACTCCACCCCCTGCACACCTTCCTCATGCAATTACAGAACAGACATGCACTGCCTTCCTCCTCTTCCTCTCTACCACCCCTTTCTTGTATTCTTTTTTCTTGAGGGAGACGTAGATGTGCACACATTTATGTAGTGGAAAGAAGTGAGGCTGACATAATCAGGGACTGAACAGAAGTATCAGCTGAGTTACAGATGGTAATAAGTTAGAACAAATCCCCATGTGCATTTCTGAGAGTAATGCACATTTCTAGAGGCAAGGGGCTGCCACGTTCCTGTCCCTCCATTTTCCACAGGGCAGGGAATATTATGTTATCTGAATAGTGCATGAAGCAAAGGTGTAAGGTGAGAGATGTATTTAGATGGAAGGCAGCTACAGTAAGGGTGGAACAAAATTATTGAACTAAGATAAGGTGATGGGTAGGCCAAGCTGCAGGGAAGAGCAATGCATTGTCATCTGCCCTTCTGAGTTTTTTCATAGAGCAAGGTCTGTGCTGGTTATTAAAGCAGAGGGCAGAGCCCCTGTGGAAATGCAAAGCTGGTCTCTATCATAGCGAAATCTAAAATCCAGCAGAAACCAGGTGCTAAGGAATTTCCTTGGAGACCCCAGGTACAGAAACACATGATAAGCTGCCAGGATGCAGTTGTAAAAACAGAAGTCTCAAAAATGTGAGGATGCTGTTTGTCAGGAGCGTGCTTTTCACTGCTCTGTGGTCACAACAATAGGAATCTAGAGATATATTTCTGTGGGTTATATGTGGGTTGTGGCTATGCACTTTATTAAAATACAAGACCCACCCTGTTAAGGCTGTAATTAGTTTCCAGAAATTGTTGAGTAGAGATTATGTATCTTTTTGTGTAGATGTATATATATATTTATATACACGTATGCACACGCACATGGAGAATGTACACAACAGCTTTTGAATAGTTATGAGGGTGCTGGATTTGCTGAATGTTATTTCTGTGGATCCCTTTTAGTGTTTATGCAATGGGACAATCTTTCTGCCCATGCGTGCTTGTCTCGTATAGTCACGCCATCAGCTTATCACAGGAGGCCCCACAGTATTGCATATTCACCTGGTACCACCATGTGATGTCCAATAGAAATACTTTCGTGCTGTGTGATAAAACATTAGGGCAGGAGAGGCTTGGATTTTGCACAAGCCCCAAAGAAGACGAGTCAGAGCCTTTTTAGCACAAGCCCCAAAGATGAAAAATCAGAGCCTTCTTGCTCATGTTTGTAGAACCCCAAACAACTCCTTAAACATGAGGAATAACATAAAAGTTACTCTCTTCCTTGCTTTCTTCCTCACTCTCTGTCTGCAAGAGCACCATACGTTTCCTAACTGTCACTACCACTTCTCTGCTGAAATGGTGAAATGTTGTCTGTTAATTAAAGAGCTAAGGCCAGTGATGAGTGTGACTGTGATCTGCAGCCATTGCCCCAATGTTCATACTCTGCTGCTTCTCTAGTTTCCTAGCCTGTGCGCATTTCATACAGCGTGTCAAGAGATGTTTGTTTCTTTCTGTTGAGGCAAGTGAAGTGTATAGATCAAATGTTGGAAGCCATTAAAAGTATGTTAAATAAGGACACCACTGATGCAAGGACGTTAATGAGGGACAGCCCATGGTGTTTGGCAGTATCGATTCTAGTGTTAGGTGGCTGTTAAAAACATTAAGCATCTGATCCACACTTTTTACCAGCCTAAGCAGACTGGGGATAATTATCTGAGCACGTGCTAAATGACAAGGCTTTGATGCTGTTTTTGTGGGTGTTGAACCTAGGGGATGCATTTCTCTTTCAGCCTGTCTTCCCTGGAGTTTGACACCCAATGCTAAGAGCACTGACAGGTTGTACGTGCTTGGCATGGCATGGAAGAGCCATAAGGCCGCATGGTATGGGGAAATCATCCTGTTTAAGCACCAGGACTAATAGAATAAGATCCTGTCAACATTTTTGCATAACTTCTTTACCTTCTTCTGTCAGTTATATCAGAAGATATCATCTGTGTTACCATAGTGGATTTCCAATGTGGAAAGTCTTTCTTGTACCCTTTTGAGTATTTATGGCTCATGTTTGGGTGATTGAAACCATGTGGGTTTTTTGGTTTCTTGGGCATTTTTTGCTTCCCACTGTCAATAGTGACTGTATTGTCAGCTGCAAATATGAAAGAATAATAGGGAAGAACCCAGTATGTTTTCCAGCATCTAAACCATTTGATTTGAACACTGGGGCAAGAGGTAGGAAGATCTTCCCTTGTCTGATGAACTGTGTGTTTGTATATGTGCTTCTTCTACCAGCTCAAATAAGAGTCATAGCATCATAGAATGGTTTGGGTTGGAATGGACCTTTAAAGGTCATCTAGTCCAATCCCTCTGCAGTAAGCAGAGCCATCATCAACTAGATCAGGTTGCTCAAAGCCCCGTCCAGCCTGACCTTGAATGTTTCCAGAGATGGGGCTCTCAGCTGTGTTGTAACTCCTCTCCATTGATGGAAATTCTCAAGCGCAAAGATAAAGGCGTGTCATGCAGTGTTTTGAATTTGCACATAATAAAATGTATGGTTTCTGCCTCAGCAATCTTATGATCTAAA
>NW_010317803.1:4821-38345 GCF_000700745.2 Antrostomus carolinensis
TCCTGCTGTTGCTGTGGAGCTGTGAGATGGCCATAGGGTGCAGGAGAGTGGCACATTGTTGCATGTTGTGTTATTCTGTCTCAGATCCTTTGCCCAGGCCTGGTTTAAAGTGCTCAGTCAGAAGCTGTCACTGTGTAGCCTAGACAGTGGTGGGACTCCTGTGGGTGCAATATGTTCAAACTGTGAGTTGACATGTCACTCATAATGACTGATAGCTTCAGGTGATTAAGAGAAAGTGTTGTCAGGCTTCATTGGCAGGCCAGGAAGAAGGATAGCGGCTATAACTTGGAAGAAAGGACAAAGTATAGATACCTGCAGGGAGGGGTGAAGGGGAAAGCCACTCAGGCATTTGGAGGTGCATTTATTTTTCTTTTCTTGAGAGCAGATTTGCGTTCTTTCAGAGCGGAATTGATGGGAGGACAGACCTCTGGAGCTGTCCTTAGGCACCAGCTGCAGGGAGGGATGCTGAGAGCCAGTGAACATGAAAAATGGATGCCAAGTAAAACAGTCTTTCAAGCTGGCTTTCAGTATGTGAGATCAATGAATAAAGTGTGTCAGGGAAAAGACAGACCCCCTAGCAGTAGTATGTATTTTCTGCACCTTAAACTGCAATTAAGAACCAGGTGAAATTAAAACCATTAAAAAAAAATTTTTACAGTTTTCTTTCTCTGGGTTTTGCACCTGCTCAGGTTTTGCTTTGTGAGAAACACTGATAAAACAGGTATTGTAGGTTTGCTTGAAAATGGTGCTGAGGGCAATGATTTACGAAGCTTTTGAAGGAAGTTTACCTTTACTTAGCAAGTGACTCATTTTTACTGAGAAAACACGTGCGCTTTGAGGGTGACAGTGTTTATGTTTCGAAGAGATGGGACCATTTTTAACATGATAATCAGGACAGAGGAGAACATAGAGATTAAAATGATGACATCTTTAAGAGTTTAAGTATTGCACATTTACTGTAATTTCTGTAGACGAGTAAGGTGACCTTGAGCAGTGACTGGCCTTTCTGTGCCACGCAGGGGAGTATGGTGCAGGGTTCATTGGCCCAGCTCCATGTGACTAGCGTCTCTATTATGTGTAGAGCAGGTCTGTGCAGAGATATGTGCAGTTGTTCTCACAGAAGTGTTGTGGTATCCACATACATCTGTTGGTCTCTGCCTCTCAGCAGGGGGACAGTGCTTTCCAGATGTGCTGCTTCTGACTGATGCAGCTTGGATACAGCTGGTTCATGACTTTCTGAAAGATACTCTTCCACCTGCTGCTTTCTTCCTGGGCATGTTGTAGGATTCAGTTGCGTCCTTCATATTTTGGGAGTATGCATACATTGAAGGTCATGAAATATTCTGCTAACAGGCAGGTGGGAAGTCTCAGTTCCAAAAGGTTGTGATCAGGATCCCCAAAGGTGCTTTGGTGTTTGAAGAGCAGCTTAAGTGATACTGAAAACTGTGCTTAGGCAGTATAGCTGCCTGGGATGCTGTATAGATCTGCTTTTTCTGGTGAAATTTTACTGAGAGTTCTCCTACTCTGCTCCTGTGTGCCCCCAGAAGTGCTGCTGACTTAGCTGCACTGTATGCCTGCATAGTTTTCTGTTGTCTATGCTTTTTGGGTGTCCTTGTGCCTGACTCCTCAGGTGGAGATGATGGAGTGGGAGGAGAATGGGAGAGGCCACAATGGGGCGTATGCTCTTTAGACCTCTTACACCTCTTGAGACCTTTGAATTACTGTCTTTAAGCTCCAAAACATTCCCTTCTTCCAGGGACTATGTAAATACAGAGTTCACAGTCCAGGTCCTCTTGTGTAAGAGTCCTTTATTCTGGGTAGTGCAGAGACTCATACTTAGGAGCCCTTCATCAGCCATGGGCCTTTAGATGTTTGGACTGTGTATGTACTGGAAAAGTGACCTGTCATTTAACAGTGATTGTCATCAGTTGGTCTAATCCCCACTCAACCACTGTTGAAAGCAATTTTACTACTAATGAATATAGAACAAGTGGTTTCCAGTAGCTGCCAGTGTGATTGAAACCTAGCGGAATATGATCTCAAGCCCATTTGCTCAAATAATAATGGAAAAAAAAATTAACCCTTTGTGACTGCAGAATTAGAACTGCAGGATATAGAAATTAAGATGCATTTGAAATATTTTTCACTCTTGTTATAGTCATCAGAACTTTGAGAGAAGAGAAATGCATCTTCTTTCATGGCTTACATGTTTTTACAGAATTGTTTAAAAAGTCCAAAAGTTAATTCTTTATTTTGGATGATATATGAGCTGGAAAGGTGTAAACTTCAGATCACAGGCTGAGTTTACAAAATTGGCAGTTAGGGAAGGAAAAAACAGCATTTTTTTCTTGAATGCTAAGTGTACATGATATGAGATCCATAATGACATTTTAACTGAGCTGCTTTCCTAGTGTAATTGCACTCTAAATTATTTTAAATAATATGTAAGGAGAGATCAGTTATTGGCAACTTTATCAATATAGGTAGGTTTTTTCAGACAAAGTCTTTGTTAACTTAGGGTAAAGGTCAGGTAGAGAAAAAATATCACAACTGCATGTGATTTACACTATGAAAGTATTTAAATCCTCTTTGCAACCATTTCAGTTTTACGCAACAGAATTGTTCTCACAGTCTGTACGTGCAATATGCATATTGGCAACTCCATATGCAGCATAATGCTTACCCTAAGGCCAAAGCTACCGCCAGTCCATGAGACTTGCCCATCAGGAAAGTCTGAGGCCCAGAGCAGCAGTGCAGAGGGAAGAGGGGCCGGATGGCTCTGCAGGTCTGTGTTTTCAGCCTGCAGGCCTTTGGGCTCCAGGCACTAATGCCTGCCTCATTGAGCTGATGGTTCTCAGGAAAGTTGTGTTTGTGTTGTGTGTGTATAGCAATAAAATTCACTCTCCTCTGCTGCCAAGTCTGGTAATTAATCAAGACTGTGCTGTGGTTGACTCTGTCTTATTTTCCTTTCCCCCTTTCACTTCTTTACCTCCACGTCTCCTCACCTGCTCAACACTTGAACTAGTCCCTTTGACAAGCAGCCTGCACCAGGGAGAAAGTGCCACAGATGACAAATGTGGCTTTAGAGTTTGGCAAGCATGAGGTTGGCTTTGTGACGCTTCTCCATTTGCCACCATCCATCTTTCTCTGTCAAAGTCCTTTTTGTCCTGCCATTGTTGCTGTTTGTTTCACTTTATGCATCAAGTCCCGCCTCTGCACGAGCTGGCTGGAGACTGTACTTGCTCATTAACACTAGGAAAAAACCTCTTCTAATGAGTGGGACAAAGTGCCATAATGATGGTTAATGCTGCAGGTCTGAAGTGGCTATTAAGAAGAAAGACTGAGAAGAGATTCTCTGTGAGTTTCAGATTCTTTTCCAGACCTTGCTCTCAATCTTCTTTCCCTTCACAATAAAGTTAAAAGAATTTTGAAGGTTAAAATTAAGTTACAATCTAAGGTGTGCTGTAGAAACCAAGAAGTGTGGGTTTTTTTTTTCTTTCACACAAAAAGGTTATATTTTAAAATGTAAGAAGTTGTCACTGTAATAGCAACATCTGCTAATCATTCATAGTTTCTACCCAAGTATCACAGCTCAGATGATTTCAAGTAATCTGAGAATTAATCCTCAGAATCTCTCTGAGGTAGGTACCAACACCGTCATCCTTGAATCCTCATATTTGAAAGGAGGGGAAGCTGAGGTTCTGGAATGGGAAGAGACTTTAGGTTTCATGAAGAATTAGTGGCCAGTCTGGAACGGGAAATGAAGTCTGTCAAGACTTTGGAAGTATTCTGTAGGCAACAGTTAACTGACGTATAAGGAAATAAATTGTAAAATTGATCCCTAGTGCTGTCACAATGTTAGAATGGGTTTCCATGAAAGAACCAGAGCTTCTAATCTGTTCTTAGTGAAGATCCTTGTTTTTAAACTCACTTGTTAAGGCAGCTGTAGTTTTGGGACGTTTATGAAGAGGAGACAATGAATTGATGTGCAATGAAGTCCTTTATTGGCATAGTTTGCTAGACTATAATTAATTTAATTGCTTTCTAGTAATTTGAATTATTCACAACTTTTAATTTAATAGAATAACTTTAGAAAATTGGAGATCTGTTCATTTCACAATGGCACTATGTAAGTCAATGTATTATGATGTTCCAGAGAAGATGCTGCTTAAGTTGAAAAGAGTGTATCTCTATATACCTAAAAAGCCTAAAGAGGAGATCCAATTCCTATATGGTATTTTCCCAGGGCAACCGTTGCCCCAACTCTTGTTTTAATGATGAGTTCACAAGGAAGACTTGACGTAGACAAATAGATACAGACACATTAATTGTGACCAGAACCTTACTGTTGTTGTTGAAGAACTAGTCTTCTAGTTTCGACTTACATTCTAGTGGAAGGAAAGAAATGTCACAAAACGTGGATATTTCTGCCCCATAGTAACAGAAAGGAATAAAAGAAGCCTCAAACCCAACAAAACAGCAAGCAACAAAGAGTATGACAGCATCAATGTAAGTTACTCTTTCTGAATATTTAAATCTCTTCTGATTACAAGCATAATCTACATATTCAAACTCATTGGAAGGTATTGAACCCTATTTTTTAATAAGAATTTATCTTGCTTCAGTTTCCTATGCTCAGCTAATTCTTATTGTTATGCTGCTCACTGTTAGTTTGGAAAAGCCTTTTAACTCTCATCGCTTTCATCCATCGAATGTGTTTACACTTTGATGCAAAGCATCAAGTTCACTGTGGACATATTTTTATTATGTGATGTATTATGGTGCTCAGTTGTTCCACCTCTGGGCTTGGTGGAAACTTAGTCCAGTAAAGTCCAGTAAAAAGTAGTATGATAATACTTCTGTTCCATTTGGCATGCTCAGAGTTTTAAGAAAGGTTTTTTGAAAAGGCAGGAGCAGTGATACATCTTCATACAGATAAGAAGTGTTGCACCTTCTTTCTTTGTAAATCTGACTCCTGAGCACTCGCTGATCTCTATATACAATTGCCTGTCCTGTATGAATTGTGAATCTCATGAACTCTGTTTCCCATATGTTTAGAATCTATTTGCCAATATGTAAACTAGACATGCAACATTCAGAAATTGGCTTTTTTTTCTCCTCTGTTCTAATTCTTCAAGCATATGGCCTCATACAGTAAATATACCCTACCATGTGCCAGAACATACACTGTATGTGTGTGTATATATATACACACACATATTGAGGGACAATCTGTCATTTTTATCTTTTCACTAAAAGCATTCTTTGCTTTTCACATCTCCGAAGGGAGTCAAACAGTTGCATGTGGATTTATATGAGCAAACTAAATATGTACAAATTGACTAATTTGTGACTAAGCAGGGATGAGATAATTATTTAAAAACAAGGAGTGAGAAGTTGCTTACAGGGAACTATAGCAAAAGAAGGTACAACAAGGGAAAAGAGAAATCTTAAGAAAGGAAGCTTCAGCTGAATATGGCAGAGGGAAAGTCTCATGGCAGTAACATCCACCACATGTAAGTGGTGGTATTTTTACTGGTTGTTTATTCAGACTTGGACAAAACTGATGGATAATTGTTGTTCATTGGTATACAGTGCTATAACTCCCATGTGTTGCAGGGATTCCCTGCTAGGCTAGTCCATCGGAATAATGTGCTTGCTGATTATGAGATAAGGTTATAAAGAATATGTTGAGCTGTCATGGAAGCAAAATTGCATTGTGACTTTGTACCTGTGATCACCAATAAAGGCAAGTGACCTGGTTGGCTGGCTGGTATCAACAGCGGTCAGGAAATGGCTTTGACCAGAGCTGCTGTGAGGTGACAGCAATATGGCACTAGTATTGGACTGCATCTTTTGATAGCGCTTGACAGTAGTTGGAAGACAGCTTCTGAATGTATTCACTAAGAGGTGTTGACAGTGCTTAGGAAGTGGTTCCTGACAGTATTTGCTGTAGGCATTGACATCAGTTAGGACCTGGCAATTGTTTCAAGGACCATTTTCTGATGAATTATAAAACATGAGTGGTAGTAGTCTTTGGTTGTTAATACCAGACTAGAATCCAAGAATGGTGTGTCTTTCCTTTGGTTCCATGAGTTGATGAGCAAGACTGTGCAACAATTATCTGGACAGAGAATGCACTGAAGTGAGGATCAGCAATGTTGCCTCCTGTATTAGAAGTTGAAATGAGGGAGGATAAGGGAGGGTTGCAGACAGACAGATCCACTCACCTCTCGTTCTGTGTATACTGCAGTGAGAACAATACACTTTTCCTGAGTGGTAGAATGGTACAGAATCCCACATTTTCCAGTCTGCTAAGCTGGGATGTATGAATAAGGCAAGCATGGTGTCTCTGTGTGAGCTAACATGTCATTACAGGAAGAGGTTTAACCTTCTGAATATGTTCTCCTGAGGCTTTTCTTCTCTTAGGGATATTTAATCTTTGTTTTGTTATAATTTTTCCCATTAATTAATTCTGCTTGGGGATTTGCAAAGGGTAGGGAAGGAAGTGGTATTATTTATCTGCTATAGTTCATCAATTTCTGTGGCCTATGGAATCAGTAGGCTGGAGAGCAGTAGTGAGCTCCTAGCACTGTAGTTTTGTCCATATTTTCAACAAAAGAATGTGGAGATGTACTTTTTACTGCAGCCTTGTTTTTACACTCTCTGTGAATGTGTTCCAGCTTGACAGCCTCATGTGTGAATGTGAGTCATTGTGCTCTAGAAGATGCTACACATTGTTCTCAATCTAATTTTATCTTTGGTCCTTATATAATATGGTGACTGGTACCTCCTAGGTGGACAAAAGCCAACAGTGTTTGCTCCAAAACTCTTGATACTGAAATGTGAACTTTATTATTGAGAAATGGATCCCTCTGTGGCATGCATCAAGCTGGGCAATTTTGGCTTCTAAAGGTCACTGCTATGGCCAGTGAAGCTCTCTATGCTTCTGTTCATTTTTGACAACTTTCTTTATTCATATTGCAGTTGCCTTATGCTAGTCACTGGGTAAAACATGTTGGAAAGATGTGGTCCCTTTCCCAAAGAGATTTATTCTAAAAGTTGAGAGAAGACAGGCAGAGATGATCAATGAACAGGGACAGTGCAGTTTAAGGTGACAGTTCCAACCAAAGCTATCTACTGTGGCCACAGCACACAAACGTTAATGAAACTGAGACAATAATGAATACTCATTCTGTGGTAGCCTGCTACTTTAGCAAGTATCCCCAAAAAATCCTTACATTAAAAAGAGAAACATAAGAAAAGAGGAAAGTAGACTTTCGCTTCAAATGCTTGGAAACTCTAACAATGAAGGAAGTAACTATGTTGAACAGCAGAGGATTGATGTGTTTGACACTAACATCTCTGAGCGTGTAGTCAGTGTAGCCAGAGCAGCGCAGTGTGTTTGCTAGGCCCATATTTGTCCAGTACAATTGCTGGTATATGTTTATGAGAGGATACAGAATTGTAATGTGCTTGTCTAGATGAAGCCCCATCAATTCTTGGAAGCAGCTCTAATACTGAAATTTTCTTTGCCATTCCTTCAGTATTAATCATCTTAATGCAAAACATTGAGTGCAAATTCTGCAATAACGGTATATCTTTTAATTGATTCTCATGACACAGTAGAAGTTTGTAGTATTACTTTTATTTCTAATATAATATAACTATTGTTATATGCTACATTATTGTATGCTATAATATGTTATTACATAATAACATTATTATATATTTTAATATAAGGTAAACATGGGGAGATTCTTATGAAGAGCCATTCATTAGTCACTGAAGATGTCAGGGAGGAATTTGCTTCGTTCAGCAGCAAATGGCCGCACTGCATTGTCAGTAGACAATAGACTTTTCTTGGTTGCAATTGTACAACAGAAACACTTGGAGATAAAAGTATACATGTCTTTGTCAATAAGAGGGGAGGGGATTTCTTTAATTTGGAAGTACTAACTGCTACAAATTTGCTTCTGTTTGGATTTACAAAGGCTCTTCCTAATCAAGTGAGATACAGTAAAAAAAAAAAAAAAAATAATTGCAAGATGTGATCATGAGCTGACGGTGAGACTAATAAACAAACTCTCATTTCAGGAACACTTGCTATTCTGACTCTTTGACCAGATGTTTTTAGAGCTTTCTTGCACAACTCTTTTCTGTGAAGAATATCAATCTACATCAACAGCTCTATCGGAGAAAATTGGTCCAGAAATTAATAACCCCAGAAATTCCTTATTATGAACATTTCCAGGATCATAGCACAGTCCTATGCTCCTTATTCCTAAGAAGGATTTAGGATTTGTTTGTTTGTTTGGGTTTTTTTAATGCAATGGATTAATAGTAGTTATAACAGCCTGCTTGTGTGCAGTACTTGTCTGAAGAACTCAAAGCAACTCAAAGTACTTTCTCCCTTTTATAAATTATGAGTAGGAGGTAGAGAAGACATGTGAAATGACTTGCTGTAGATGAACTGGCAAAGATGTGGCAGATCCAGGAATAAAAATCAAAAGTCCTTCTTTGGTCATAGTGTGGGTATTGAGTACAACATAATGTTTTGTACTTGTGTATCTTTTCTCCTAGTCTCTTTTCTCTGCATTTCCATTGCTATTATTTTAATATCTGTAAGGTTTATAACTGACCTGAAAGAAAAGAGGTAAGACTGGACATTATTTTTGTGTTATTTGAACATAGTGTCCTCTCACCTCAGCATCTTAATCTCTACTTGTCTGCCTCTATTGATGTAAAACTGCTTTGAAAGTTGACTTCTGCTTACCATGAAGCGAGTATAATTCTCCCATCAGTCCTGGTGGGGAAATATTGAAGCTGTTAGTGAGGAAAGTATGCAAAGTTCCCCCCTGCAAGATGCACAACTATATTTTGGGTTGCAGCTTGAGTCTCCAAAAATTAGCCTTTCTCATGTTCTGTTTGTTGTGACTGACCTTACTAATTGCCTAAAGGACAAACTCTACTGCATTACTTTGCCTTTGGGTTTGTTGTTTTGTTGGGATTTTTTTTTTTTTTTTTTTTGTCAGGTGCATAGGGAAGTCATTTAGTTCCTCCTCTCTCTTGAGAAGGCAGTAAGACACTACCACCAATACTGAGGTGCTAGACTTAGAATTCATTGAGTTAAGGGATGTGTGCAATGATATTATTGATTTCCCCACCATAATCAAGAAGCATAGATGAAGCTGGGGAGGACCAAACCAAAAGAACAGTACTTGGAAGTTTGACCTTGTTTTGTTTGGAGATGTAGTCTTCTGTGCTTTTTTTCTGCCCCATCAGGACTGTCTTGGGTGCGGAGCCTCTTGGTGGTGCTAGAATAACAGCCCTGGAGCTGCCCTTGGCATGCACTGGTAGCAGGAAGGAAGCCTTCAGTGGTTCTGGGTCTGTGCAGCTGGAAGGCTAGATCAGTGATACAAACTATCCTTCACGTACCTTTTTGGAGAGGCGTTGCCTCTCGTCTTCATTGGAAACTGTCAGTCCCACTTGTCTCCTCCATTAGTCTCTTTAAGCTTTTGGGCTTTGACTCCTCTGTTCGGTTTGTACCTTAGCAGAGACCCTGCTACCATCTCTATCTTTAGTTACCTATGAAAGTGTGATGTGATTTATTTTTATATTGGTACACAGAACAGTAGTTCCTTGAAGAGAAAAGAAGGTTCTTCAGATGCCATAGGAGGAAACTACTCAGGGATTTGGCTGTTGGAGAGTTCAGTGGATTTTATAAGCAGTTTTTTTATTACTGTTATTTTTACTGTAAAAGCACATTGTATTTTTTCTATAAGACAAGTCAGGCCTCAAATGCAAATAAGGTAACACAATGAAAAATCTTTTTCTGTGAACAGTTTCTGATACAAGTTTAAAATTCTTCCTTTTACCTCTTTTTCCATTTTTTTCTCCTTCCACATTATATGTCACTTGCTATAATATTCACAGAAGGAAAACACAGAAGGGACTCAGTGCAACCAGTTCTATATTTATCTATCTGAATAATAACAAAATTCAGAGGTGTTTGTCTGTTCCTATATTTAATAATGAAGTGCTACAAAACATTTTTTGCATTTTCTGTCTTCCAAATATCTCAAAGCACTTGATCATCGCCATTAGAAGACAAACTAAAGTCCAAGGAAAGATTTTGTGAGATATCCACTGCTGACATCCAGCAGAAAATAGAGCTGAGGACAGGATCTATGTCCTGAACCCTCAAGCTGCTCTGCTATCCTCACTGCAACAACTGTCGGATGTGTTCCCTCTTCTCCCGTGTCCCTGCTGTTCCAAGGTCATGAATCAGGGAATTAAGCTTCAGGAGCCGGCAGCTTTGCTTGTGAGGCCCCCTGAGCTGAAGTCTTGTTCTGCAATTAGTGCTGCCTCAGCAAGCAAGCTCAGGAAGTGAAACAAAGAAAAGCCCTTCCAGATTGCAGTCATTACCTCTGCAGACTTTCTTCCCAACCCTGTGAGCACCACATAGCAATAGGATACTGAGACATGCAAACAGAAGTAGATTCATTCATCCTACAGTTGCTGCAGAGCTACTCAGGAATATCTGTCTTGAAAGGCCAACCTGCAGCATCCAGGTATCCTAGCCCTGCAGACTGCAGTGTAAATACTACAGTGTGGTGACACATTGCTCTCATATTGGAGACTAAAGTTAACAGAATGTGGAAAAGTAGTGATATCTACTATGAAAATTTATTAATAAACTGGATTTTTGTTTTGAGTTGGTGATAAGGTGTAGAAAAGATCTACTGGAATGACTAGTTTCTTGACTTAAAGAGGTGGGTGGACTATGTCTAAGCTATATAAAAAAGCAACTAAGAAAAGCAAGGCTATTGTCATTTGGCTTCGAATGGCTGTACAGAGATCTGAAAGAGAGGCCCAAAAATGTTTGAGTGTATGCAAATGGCAAAGGTTGAAAACACTTGTAATTAGATCAGGAGTGTCTTGAAGAATGTATCATTGCTTCCTTCCAGTTGTAAAAGTCCTAGGTAAACAAAGTATTTGCTGATGTGACTAACGACTGCATGTGTGGTCATGGGGCTGTGACCATCTGTTGTAGCTCCACAGGCATGCTGTGCCTCTGATGTTTTTAGAGTCCTTTTGGGATTTTAATTCTTAATAGTCAGCCATTGGACTTGAGTGGTGTTCAACAGAGGGCTGTGCAGCTCCACTGGTCTTTGATACACTGTTTGGCTTCACAGTGCCTGATTGTTACTGGTGTTCTTCCAGCAAGGCTAAAGATGTGTAAGACCCCCACCACAGATGGACTCCTTCTTGGTTCTGTTTAACAACAAACAGTAGACAGAACAGCCTTGTCAAAGCATGACAGATTACTAGCAATTTCAAAGGCAGCATTGGAAATTTTCTAGCTAAGAAGAAAAAAACAAAGCATGCACATGACTATTTTGCTGTGGTTAGTTGTCCTTCTTTTTCCAAACATGGAGCATTCCAACTGTTTATTGCAGGGGGGAGCCCAAGGCTTTAGCTTTCCGAGTCCTCAACTTGCTTCTTCATTGCAATATACAGTTCGGGTGTTATTACACATTCAGACTTCTCTGACTACAGTTTCTTAAAAGTTAATAGTCACATGATGTTCATCCATTTTATTTTCCAGTTAACTTTATTTCTGCAGAGTCACAGGCTTTAACCAATCAAGTCTAATTTACTGTGGGTAAACTACTAATGCCTAATTTGACTATCCTGTTTCAGAGAGAGAAAAAAAAAGTCGTCTTCAGTCACAGAAGGTTGCTGCTCAGAATTCACTGGTAAACTGAGGCATGCATATTCTGACAGCATTTGCTGCTTCTTGAAAGAAGAACAAAAATTCCATTTTAGAGGTTGAGTGCTATGTGATAAATTGAATTTTACAAGCCTCCTGTTTTAGAAGCTTTACTGAGATTTTCTGAGTCTTTTGGGTCTCCATAATGGTGTAGGACCGGTTGTTAAAGCAAAGGTATCTCAAACACTTCTGGGCTTGCGTTAGAGATTTAGACAGTTGCTTTCCTTGTGATACCTCAGAATTTATTCTGTGGCTATTAAAGACTGGAGAAGTTAAATCACAAGAACACTCCTGTTGGAAAAGCATTATGTACTATAATTGTTGATTTTATTATTATTTCATGGCTTTCCAGGTGTTCTAAAATCTGGTAAATATATTTCACAGCATTTTTCGTCCTATCTGTGATTGCAGACTGGGATTGGGAGGAGTGTAACAATGCAGGTTTTAGTGGAGTGGGATTGAAATGAGTGGCAATAGCAGAAAGGGAATTGGTTACATCTTGCTCAAAACATTTGGCAGTTGTCACATTTAGATACAGGAACAGATGAGCCATTGATTTAATTGAGCAGGGAAGTTCTTGTTTCATTGTTCTTCTATAAAAATTTTCTTTCAGATTAGGAATTTGATAGGCCCCTTAATTAAAGAGAGCAGCTTTTTTTTTTTTTTTAAAGACAGATTTTGATTGTGTTTATATCTTAGTCTTTTGGTAAGTAGTGTTTAACAAGAGGATATAAAAGTCTGACTTCTCTGTACATCTCTTGATCCAGTTGACGTAGCATTGTTTGCAGCCTCCTTTCAAAAGGAGAACTGCAAGAAGCATAAAAATTTAAAATAATTAAATTGTGATTGTAATTCAGCAGAGGGATTCTAGTTTTAAATTTTTGGAGCAGGGAGGAATTCCTCAAGCTTCCTTAACTAAATATCACATTGAAAATCATTGCAGCTCTGTGTGCTGTGCAGTTTACTGTTTTCATGACATTATAGGGTATAAGAAGCCCACCATGAGTCAAGAGTGGGGAAATGACCAGTAAAGTTTATGTGAATTACTTCCTTTGTATAGAAATGTATTTCAGACTGTCTGTGATGGACCTGGACTAGCTAATATGCTATGGATAGACCTAGATAGAGCTCTGCATAGAAGATACATCATTTAGCATAAGCATGAAGTTCATCTGGGTGTCAGAAAGCCCTGCCCATTCTAATGACACTGTTTCCATAGCAGCTAATGCACTTCAGAAAAGAGGGAGACAGGAATCAAACTCATGACTAACATGGCCGTCCTGAGCTCGTGATGATACAAACTGTAGCACCCACATTGTCACGTATCTTTCAGTGTGTGGTATGTCTAGGCAAGTCACTGAATAGTACACTAAGGTAATTAAACCCTCCTTTTTTCCTCTGAGACTGTTCTGATTAGTCATTGCTAACAGCCTTATCTTCATTGAATTCGTGAGAAAGAGATGGGTTTGCCAAACTAAGCCCCTGCACTCACAGTCAATACTGGCTTAAAACTTATACTGGCTTAAGCCTGGGTCCTGGAGTTCTAATGATCTCTTGGGATGAGTCTTGATTTGCAATCATGGGATTTAATGTAATAACCAGCCTCTGTGTTGACCTATTGCATTAGCTACATTGTGTGTATTCTAAATTTGCTTGCAAACATCCTGGTGGAGCACAGTAGGGAGTCTGTACCATTTTGCTTCTGGCAGTGTGCATCAATACAGAGGAATGTGTCTGAAGGAGTATATTACCATCGCTGGTCTTTGTGGTGCACAAGCTTCCACTTTGACACTACAGAGGACTGCCTGTAGTCTTTCGTTTTAGCTCTTACTACTTGAATCTTACGTGAATCTGTCTGAATCCTCAGTTCTCATCTATTTGACTGCGACTTAGTTCAGTAAAGGATGTATATGTATCTGTTTGCTGATATGTATTGAAATTTGGATTTCCAGCCTGAGGTTCAACATGGGGGGATATAGGCTTTGTATCTCCTCTTTTTCTAAAATGGACATCTAAAAGACACCAGATGAATTCAGCCTTAGAGATGCCCCATTGACCCTGAAGGAAATCTGGCTGACTCTCTCAGATATAGAGGCCTATGTGAGTCCTGGGCAGCATGTTTGTGATGCTAACTATGCAGCCTCAGTTACCAAAAGTCAGACAGTTTGAATCTTGGCCAGTGTGCAATGATGACTTGTTTGTTCTTGGCAAGTCTCACTGGAAGCCATGTATTGCAATTAGTAACGGATAGGTAAGGGTGACAGAATAGCTTATGAAGCTTTTTCTTGCACAAGTTCTACCAGTTCATGGTTGTTTCTTTCCAGTTATTAATATATTCTTGCACATACAAGGGCTGGCATTAGTCCCACTTAATTGTTTAGGAAAAGGGGTTTCCAGTGCATCCTGTCTGTTTGGCTTGGGTTTTGTTTTTTTTTTTTTTGGGGGGGGGGATGTTTGTTTTTGATTTTTTTTTCCCATAGTCCTTTGGGGATGTCTTTTCTATCTAACAGTCTACAGATTTTTAAGTGCTTTATAAAGCACACCTTCTGAGAGAGGGTACTGGCCTGACACCTAGAAGATCTGTTGATACTTGCAGTTCAGCCTCTGCCTGCTGTTTGATGCTGGCCTCCTCATTTCACATTCTCTTTGGTTTAAGTCCATCTTTTGTTGAATGGAAAAACTACTTCTTCCCCTTCCTGTTGAAAGATGCTCTCTAAGTGTTATCATCATCACCCCTGTACCATTCTGAGAAGGACAGACAGTCTCCCAATGTTTTGTAATCCCACACCAGCTGTTGTGCTGATGTGTTACAGGTGAGATTTTGGAAGAGAAGGGAATGTCTAAGATTTTACCTTAAAGTCTTAGATTTTGTTTGAATTTTCTCCATTCAGTAACTTATGGATACCCATTTCTCAGTTCTTGCTTCATCCATCCTGAAACAACCCAATTACACCAGTTGAACAGATACTAGAGATAAAACAGACTGCAGAATTTCCCTAGGGCTTAAAAGCAGGTGGAAGAGCCATTTCTCACCTACCAGTGCCAGAAGCAGGAAGCTAGAAGTGAATCAAAGGACTCCTGAGATGCAGCAGAGGAACAAAGCAGTCAGTAGTAAACACTGACATGAGCCGCTCAAGCCTGAAGGCCCAAAAGTATGTTCCCATGTCTTCCTAGGTGATTACATGGCCACAGTGACCAGGACAGCTCTTTTCAGTAAGATTAAAGATGGAAAAGGTTTAGAAAGTCTCAACTAGTTCATTCCTCCTGTAGCACAGGTTGTTTCCCCTGCAGGATAATCTCAGAGGCTTTTATGTCTCTAGTCTCACCTGAGGCAGTGAGATTTCCAGCATATTGGCTCTTTAGCTTAGAGCAATATTCCCTATCTAAACAGGCAAATCAGTTTATTGATGGATCTTTTAGTAAGCTCCCTTAGGCTGAACAGTGACCAGTCACATCATTTTTCTGATGTCCAGGAGAGGCTTCCCCACTCCTCCTGTTCTATTACTTAAAGAAAAGTAGGTGTTATTGTACTGTCATGAATTCTCTGAATCGATTAGCACTTTTAAACTAAGGGACTATATGCTTTGGTTTGTTTTTTTTTAAAAAAAACAAAAAACAAAAAAAACCAAAAAACAAAAAAAAAAACCCCAAAAAACCACAAACCAAAGCTGTATTCAACTGATGAAGAGCCTCAGGAAGGCTTTTGACTTACATTGGAGGTGAAATTGGCCCACTGGATGAGAGCCCATTGCTTCTTCCTGTATTTGTCAGACCTGATGCTTCACTGAATAATGTGAGTCATTATTTACATGCTATATTAGAAATAGATCATTGACTGGTACCTGTGCTTAAGTCACAAGAGGGGAGATTAGCATGCCTTGCATCTTGAAATAATTTTTCTTCACCTCCAGAGTGTGCCAGCTCTCTTATTTATGTGAAAACAGGGAGCTACAGTGAAAGTTGTCAATTTATGTTACATACTGTAACAGAGAAGGCTGCTGCAGGCCTGCCCCACACCACAGGCACACACAAAACTTTCTGATGAGGTAACAGCCTGCTCCAAAAACAAAGGAGCTGAAGTATACTCAGCAGCAGCTGAACGTGCCATCTCTCCGGGGTGATACGCTTGTGTTAGTGTATTTGCTGCTATAAACCACAGACTCTCTCTGTACCAAATTTCCCTAAAGATTGGAAAGAGTCAGTGCTCAGAAAGCAAGCTTCAAAGCATCTCCAGTGAGCACAGAAGATGTGATAGTAAAGGAAAAAAGCCAAAGATAATGTAAGGGGGAAGAGAGTGAGGCAAGAGAGAAAATGCATGGAGACCTGTATTTGGGACTAGGGGAGAAATTCTTGTGAGAGTACAGTCTGACTTTATGGTCAAACACATTTCCCAGGGCTGCATGAATCAGTACCCCAGCGGGTAGCAGCATGTCTGAGCTTGCTTATAATTTGCCAGCAATCTGTCTTGCCCTTCCAGTTTCTTGTTTTCTCCCCTCCCCTTAATTTTCCCTGCTGGTCTTTAGCATGTTCTCTGGAGTTAATGCTGGTACAGGGCCTCTAGTATGACTGAAGAGCTACTGCAACCAGACTCACTGAGAAATTATTTTTAATGAGCAAAAGTGTTGCACTGAAACAGTGAATTCTTTCTTTAACACAACAAAAAAGATCCTTACAGTGGAAAACCTGCAGTGAAAACTCTTCAGATGAATAGCTTGTTAGAGGATAAAGCAGTTAGGTGAATAAAGGCCTGATTATGTACCTGGAGGTAGAATGTAATAAGAATCAGAAAAAGTAAATTAATAATTTGGCTACTGCTTCTGAATGTGGGCTGTGCCTGAGTCGTCTTATCCAATACTTGCTTCTGAAAAAGCAGAAGTATTACTAGAGGCAGAGAATTCAGAAGAGGATTTTGATCTGCATTTGACTGCCTGCTCATTTGTAGCTGAGCTGAGAGGATAAAGTGGGAAGGAGGCATTTCAAGCTGTTGTCTACACAAGGTGGTCAGTTTGGACAGGACACGTGACATGTCCATTCGCACTGAGACTCGGTGATGGTAATATGACAGAATGACATGACATCTCTGCACAGCCTGGCAGTGTGATGGCACTGCATTAGATAGATGTGGCAGGGGAGTGGAGTGCTTTCACCCTTATTGTGACCATCATGTTCCCTTTGGTCAGATGGGGCTAGTGCTCAAAAATGCGTACCATGCGGCTGAGCTCCAGAGCTTCCTTCTGGCTCCAGCTTTGCGGAGCTGTTGCCTCCCCTGAGCTGCCTGCTCTAATCGCAATCCCCAGGCAGCATTTATTTAGCTTGAAGTAAGTGGTTAGTGTTAACCTCACACAGACTTAAGTGCTGCTTGTGCACCACTTCCCGTTTATTTATTCCTTTTTCTCATTACAATCCAGCCCCATTTCCCTTAGGCTTTTGTGCTGCATTTCTTTTTCTTTTTTTAATTTTTTTTTTTGCTGTCAAGGTCTTTCCCTCCAAGCCAGCAGCTGTACAGAGAAATCCAGGCATAAGTGTGAAAAACTCACATACCCAATAAGCCATCACTTTGTCTGGGATATGCCCACTGGATCATTATAGACCATTCCAGATTAGTGCTGCCAAAGAAAAGGAAAATTGTGGAATCTTCTCCCAAACTGGAAAGTACAGTCTTTCTGTTTGGCTGTACAGGGCTATCCCTCTCTTAAATACATCCAAAAAGCCCAGTGCCAGCTGCAACTACTTCCCTTGTGCTTGTGACTGCTCAGGTTGCCATTGTCATCCTGGGTAATTCCCATTACTAACCCTGCTAGAGCTCCCAAAACAGGGTGGCACTGCCTGCTCTTCTAAGTGACTGGTAAGCTGCTGCATGCAGCCTAGACTGTTAGCAAAACTACTGTGTCCAAAGTAGCTCGTGGATGGCTCTGTTTCTGATCCAATTGAATTTCTCCCCTTTTCTTATTGAATATAGCTAGGCTGTGCATTTACAGTGTAGCTTCTGTTTGGCTGCAGGGAGAATCTCATCTCTGTGCTAAAGACAAAGTAGTAATTTTTCCTGATGCCAGGCACATGCACAGCAGTCATCTTTTATGTTTTCCCCAATGGTGATTGCTACCTTCTCTCTCTTCTGATTTTTTTTTTTTACAGTATTAGGAGATGAGCTCTGAGCAAGCCTCTAAATGAAACATGCCATTGCTTTCACCTGCAGTTTTGCACAAAGCCTCTGAAGTTTTAACTGTTGTGAATCTGTTCATCTACCTGTCACAGATCTCCCTACTGTGTTAGTTACCAGAAAGTGTGACTCTGCCTGCCTACCTTTTTTTTTATTATTATTTACTTTGTAACTAAAGATAGCATAGCATTCACTTTATTAAGATAATTTAATGTAAATCTATGACAGTAGTGCTTTTTCTTTAAGGCTTTCTATCTGATGGTCTTAAATCACATTTATGCATGTTAATGAATTCACTTTAATAGTTCCCAGTGGAGGAAGACAAGAAATAAGAGATTTTCCTAAGGTTATACAGGGAGTCATTGTCAAGAGTCCTTTCCATCTGAACCCTGTCTGTTGACCTTTGAGTTAAACTTTCATCAAGGAGTTCGCTTGTGTTGTAACAAATGATACTCCGTGTGTTTAGGACCTCACATCTGAATCAAATGTCTAGAATTTTACATTTCAGTAAGCAAAGAATACAGAAGAGGACAGCAATAATGTCTTTTTTTCATAGCGTTTTTTTTACGAGTGTGTATGCCATCTCTTCTGGATAGGAAAAACTTCACAGTTTGTGTGTGCGATGTGCCGTTTCTCTTCAATCTATAAAATAGAGATGCACCTGAAGTGTTATGTCAGCACCAAGGCACGCAAGTGTCAGCAAGTGCAAATATGCATCCTTCTTTACCTTTCTGTTCTGTAAAAAAAAAAACCCAAAAACAAAAACAAAGAAAATTATCCAGTCACACATACTCGTTTTACTTTCTTATTCCTTCAGATTTAATCTGGACCAAAATTAGTGCTTGTATTGCAATTAAAATGGTTTGGTTTTTTAAGGGGAAAAAAACCCCCTACTTCCCTTGTATCAAGATTGCTGTAGATAGCCAGGAAATGCCATGTGTACATGTGGCTCATTGTGTTGTTATCAAAAGTAAGTGTTGAGGTTTGATTGGGTAGTGTTCTATATTTTCTCCTTCATCCCATTTTGGGCTAGAGCCAATGTAGCCAAGCTCTGCTTTGTGAATTATGAGTGTAAATCTAGGGTATACCACTTAAAAACAACAACAACAACAGCAACAACAACAAAACATCAAAAAAGCTCTAGCATTGAAGAGTAATTACCCCAAATATTGCTGTAGCGTGGTGGTTGTAAGCAGTATTGGAAGTCTTTATAATAAAGCAAACTGCATTCTCTGGGATTGTTGCAGATTTATGACATACCAGTTGAATAATTTGTCCCAGTTAATGTTACTCTTCCATCTGCTGGGGCACTTCAGCACAGCAGCATCCAGGCACACTGATACTTTTGTGTTTCCAAGTAGGGTACTGATTCAAATACATATATTCCCTCTACATAGAAACTAATCCATGGAGACTCCCCTTGAGGGTGTTATTCAGACTGAACACCCAAAAGCCTGGCCTGGCACCCAGCACAGAGAGGGGTGGAAGCAAAGCAGAGCATCTGCAGTTGGGCTCCTTGGAAACAACTGGATTTGTCCCACACACATAACCTCACCCTTTTGTCCTCTAACAGCAGGTGTCTCCAAGAGCTGAAGTAACTACAATATTTTTTCCTAGGGGCTTAAGCAGCTCATGAATTACTTCTTTCAATGAGCAATAGGCAGTCTGAAGCACCAGACTCTGTCCCAGCATATTCTAATAAGAACTGCTCCTGAGAGGAGAGGTTGCAGTGGAGAGGCCAGGTGCTGTGTGGGACTGGTAAAGAACAATGAAAAATATTTGCAAGGGCAAATACTGTTACTTCTTTCTCAGTGCGTGGGGAAAGGGGCTGTTGAGACGAGAACTGCTCAGCCCAGGGACACTCCCCTCTGCTTTGCTTTCTGCCTCCAAGCTTTGAGAAGTTTATGGAGGAGCATCTGAGCAGTATCTAACGGGGAATTAGGCAGGGATGCTTGCAGGGAAAGGAGCAGGAGATGGGCTTTTATCACTGAAACAGAAAGATAAGGAAATACATACGTAACAGAAGAGTGGTGGAAATGGAGCCCTAGAATAGACTTCGGAGCCAGGCTTTCAAATTTGATTTCTCACATCTTGTTCTGTTGGGTAAGTCACATTACCTGTCTGCCTGGTTTTTCTTATCTGTATCATGGGAGACATACTACAGATCTCTGTTTAAGGGGAAGTCTGAGAATTAATAGACTGATAGAGTACCTGGAAGGTGAAAAATGCTGAGTATTACCACAGCAAATTGTAACCCCTTTGACTCATTTATGATCTCATTGTCACCAAATGTGTCTCTGGCTTCCTTGTCATTTCATGTAAGCCTCCTTCTGATCCTGTTAAACACCAGGGGGAAGATCGCCAGCTAGTGTCAGTTGTCACAGCTCCATTGACTCCAATTATTCCTCTTGCACAATATATTTCATCCAAAGCACTTCATGTATTTGAGAGATATTGGCCAATTAAGCACCACAACCTCTACAGGAGGTAGAGAGTCATACCACAGTTAGAGAAACTTAGGAAAGAAAGGTTAATCAACATACCCAAGGTCAGGAAGAAAGCATAACAGAGATAAAAAAATGGACCAAGAGTCGTGCTCCTAATTCTGGAGATCGCCTTGGCCAGGTTTTGCCCTGTGTGTCGGGTGGATCTGAAGCCACTATTCCAAGCTCTGCTTTTTTCAGGTTCTTACTGTTACGAGATAGAGCAGGACTCGCTTCCTTTTCACACTCTCATATGCTTTTAGTTTTTATCATTCTCATTTTATTTGAGGTATTGTAGGAAGAGGATTACGGAGGCTACGCGTATAAAAGCTGATTCCTCAGCTGGTATAAGTTAGAAGGACTTGCCAAAAGCAATGGGAGTATGATGACTTATACCTAAGGATCTGGTCCCTAGGACTTATTTCTGACAGAGTATGGCTATAAGATGCCTAGGGATTTCCAGCCTCCAGTCACTTATGCATAGGCTTTCTGAAGCTGCAGGAAGCTAAACTGCCTACTGGTGGTGATTGCTTTTCCAATATATTGCAAGCCAGGATTTTATCATCATATGTGCAAATGATTCTCAGTAAGCCAGTTTGTGCCCTCATGCCTGCTGAAAGTCCAAAATGGCTGCATCAAATGGCAATACTTAAATAGCCCCAGTGGAAATACTTTGAATATCCACAGCAACTCTGCTGTTTCTCAGATAGGATTTTTTTTTTCTTTTTTTTTCAATGTAAGGAGTGTTTATGCATCTTCAGCATTTTATTCTGCAAATTTAGATCCTCTTTCAGGGAAGCTAGTGAATACTGTGATAGTGGAGTTTAATTTATAAATAGCCAGTAGATGAGCGTGAGGAGAGGCAATGACTAAGTCACAGATGGAAGAGTTAGAGATCAGTTGTGACATAATGGCAGAGCAGCAGTGCTTGGCCAGGTCACCACTCAAAGAGAATCCACAAGTGCAGTGCCTAATTATACATACAGTTTTAGGTACAAAATTATTATTTTTTTTTTAAAACCAAGCCAAAACAGAAACCAAACCAACCACCAACAACAAAAACAACAACAAAAAAACAAACCAAAACACAACACAACCCTCACCCTGTGACATCTGCAGCTTTGATCCAGTGCTCATAGTGTCCAGCAAGGAAATAATAATACTATTGGTTTTGTTTGGTTGGTTTTTTTTAAAGCTACAAACAAGTTGAAGAGGAAATCCTATCAGAGCTATGAGAAACCAAATGTATTTATAAAGTTGAGATCTTCATTTCCTGAAGCAGCTTTAAATCCTGATAGTGTACTGTCTTTGTACACTGAGTTAAGGCCAGATTATATCAAAATACCAGCTGTTTATTATTTAGGTAAAGAATAGTTGAATCTAAAATGTGCTGTGTTTTCATACTTGGTGGAAAAGCCTATCTCTGTAAAGCTCGTGAAGATATTTACCTTGAAGTAAATATATATATATATATATATATAAAATTTGTTTGTACATACATTTAAGTATATGCAGATCAGTTCTGGGAGAAGCCAGGTCTAAGAATTCGCAGGAGCACTGGAGGAAGGGCTAAGGTATATGGAGAGGGAAGCAAGGGGAGGATAGGGCAGCTCAGAAACTCTGACTACCTGTGTAACTCTCTTTCTGCCCCTCCATATATAGAAACATAGAATGTTGTGAGTTGGAAGGGACCCACAAGGATACTTCAGAACTAAGAACTATTGCTTTCTAAAAACCCCCGCTGTCTAAAATCCTGGAAATTATTTTTTCTTCATCTCTATGCTGAGGTTAGACATTACCTTGGGTAGACCTTCCTGACCTTTTCACCAAACATATCTTGATATGAAAACACTTGGTCAGGGCTCTTCACCTATGAAAGGAAATGAAGATATGAAAAAGGAGAAGGCTCCAACCTTCAACTCCAATCTGGAAAAACTGTCTGCTTTTTTACTTCTCCCATGTAGAAAACATGCTCCCTAGCAAGAGGAAAGGGAGATGCACATATTTTAGATCAGTAGCCACATATGGGCTATGTGTTTGGTCTTCATGAGAACCTGTATCAGGCATATACTCCCTCGTGGAAATTTCTATTATATATGCTCTCCCATACCACCTTAGCCTAGATTTTTTACACTCCCATAGATCTTAGCCTAGATTTTTCACTCTCCCACTTGATTGGGAGAAGGGAAACTGGTGCTTTGCCAGGAACCCAACATAAGAAATCAGGAAGTTGTCCTATATGCTTGATATGTCCAAACACTGTCGTGGAAAATGTTGCCTGACTATTTGGAGGTGCTGTCTCCTCAAGAAGATCATGTTGTGCCATGGAATGAGCAAAGTGCCTGTCCTCCAGTGAGTGGGTACAGGGTGGCTTCAGGTGTTCCTCATTTACCTCCAGTGAATGTGTAGAAGTGCCAGCATCCCTCTTAAGGGCTATAGAGCTAAGGACAAATATACGTTGTAAAGTGCTAGAATATTTTATTGTTAGGTGTAAAACCTGTTTCTGTTGACAAATGCAAGCAGTCTTTACTGTTGACAGTAGGGGTCCCTTAACTGGACCCTAGGGGCTTCCTGTTCATTGAAAGAATGAAAAACCACAATAAAACATTTATGTACAAGCTAATACTTTTTGCTAGAGCCTGTACAATTTAGGCACAGACCCGCTACTGGATACTGAAAGGCCAACTGTACTTTTACATGGGTCTTTAGAAATCTAAAAACATTCCTTTTCCTACAGTATCTCAAAGACTTGTCCTGCTCACCCTGAGTCCATAGGAATAGAGTAAATGGATGGGTGCTGTGTGAACATACTGGGTCCTATATCACAAGCCTGGTGGGGTTCCGAGAACACAAAAATAAGGCTTACATTTTGGACTAATTAAAGCCAGTGCAACATTACTTCCTCAGCCTCCGCTGTATAGCCAGTGTAACAGATTTAAACCCCATATCCTGTCCTGGGAATTCCTATATAGGGCCTGACAATCTTCCCATCCTCGAGACTATGAGAGTGAAAAACTTGCTAGTATTGCAGTCTTAGGCTTGTGCAAAAACATCTATCTCAGGTGAATCCAAGATTGCTTCCAGAAAATACCACTCTTCCCATCCTACTCTTTGGGAAAGGGAGAAGTGTCAAGGTTTGGGTGGCTTGCAGTGGGCTGCTGCCAGTTGAAGGGGGCTGCTGCCTTCATGTTACTGGCCTCCATTGCCACTTTGTAAAAACAGTAAGGATACACTCCTAAAAAAAGAATTTCTGTATCATCATAGACTATACCGTTGAGAATTTTTTCTGGTAAGATCCTGCTAGAAAGGCTGTAGCTAAGGAAGGACCCTATCCTTCTCCTAAAAGAGTTGTTTTCATCCTTGATAATGCTACAGTGTTGTTATCTATTTACCTATGCTTCAAGAGGTCTGTCGAGGTCCTTGCATAGAGGTGTTGTTATCTATTTACCTTCAAGAGGTCTGTCGAGGTCCTTGCATAGAGAGCTTATACTGATTGCTGATGTGGCTGGCCTCTCCAAAACTGTGGTCGTTTGCATATCCCTCTTTCTAGCAAAGGGTATTTAGGACTCCTGCTGGTCATGGGTTGTTCCCTGGTGAACAGGAGTATCCTGTCCATCTTGCTCAGGTTTCAAATGCTCTTATCAACGTGTCATACTTTGACTGTGTGTCAAAGCTTTTGAAAGTGCACACCGTACTTAGGAGCAAGAGGATGTGATGTGAGAACACGGTAGTTGGTCATTCTGCATGATGTATACAGGAGAGGCAGGCGCTCTCTCTGAGGGTCATTCTCAGGGGAAATCCCTGGATCAATCTGTTCAGGTAATTTCTTGGTCAGGGAGAGATAAAGTTATAGGAACTGTGGGCCACCTGGCTGGCTTAGTGTCACTTCTGACATTTAGCTAATATACAAATATGGTTCTCACTCTCGTTTTTTCCAGCTCTAAAGAAATGCTAAAATGTATAAAAGCCATCATGTTATCAGTTTTGATGATAGCATTAAACAGTGTATTAAACCATTCCCTTCGGTGTACAATTCATACCTCTTAGCCTGGAGCTGCATTTCTTATTAAAATGTCTCAGATCCACATCTTGTGAAATAATATCCACTGATATTCCCCCTTTTTATTTATGTACTTAAAAGAAGTTGGTAAGGGATTTGGGGAAACAAATGAATTTACTGCCTGGTAATAATGTAATGCCATAAAAGGTACAGTGCTTATTATGAGAGTTCTTTTCTAAGAGATTTTTAGGCATTTCATTCAAACTGGCTTTGAAATGAGCAGTGTTCCAGATGGACTAAAAACTATCTGAATGTCCCCAGGGACAGCATATTGAGTCAGAGAGAAGGGGACAGTAGAATCGGAGGGTGCTTTAGAAAAGATTGGGCTGCAACATTTCCTTTTGCTTCCAATCAAAACAGTCAAGATTTCCAGAACTAGTGGTTTTGATTACCTCAATTTTAATGATTTGAAACTGAGTTTTAAAACTGATTGCAGGGGGTGCTGATCACTCTCTTCCTGAAACTCAGGTTCCTGCAAGGGTTCTCAATTCATTACCCAAATATTGAGGTACCTAACACCAAACTACACTAAAGTACTAGTCTGGCTGAACAACTGCAGTGTTAATGTAGAAAGGAGTTAAGTAATAGTTGTCAGTTCTGTTGTCAAACAGGGAGGAACTACAAGCCCCAGAGAAAAAAAAACAAACAAATAAACAATCAAAACCCCAAGCCCAGCAATATGATAAATGGCCTGTATTGGTGGATTTGCCAGAAAAGTTACACGCAGAGCTTATGTAAACAAGCTTATATCTTGTGCCAGTGTAGGGCACAGATAGCTACTTAGCTGAACTGGGAAAAATCACTTTTTTTTCTTGGTATAATTGTATCTGTAACTGAGAGATTATCCTAAGATCCGAGTCCTTTGTAGAAGTAGGCAAGAGGTGAATAATTCACCCAGCCAGAGCCATACAGGGATGACTTCTTGTTTGGGCACTTCCATGCTCGGGTTCCAGCAGTGCCCAAAGAGCTGCCTGCTCGGGGCATCATTGTGGATTTGCAGAGGTTGTTCCCTGGGTATATTTGCCCTGCAGGATCTGTCCCTTACCAAGTACATGTGCAGTATGGCAAATGGTGTAATACCTTTTCTCCCCATTCTATTTCATTCTTCTAAATCCCTTCCTGTTTTTTAATTTAAAAGTTTAACAAAATATGACTTTCTGGCCTGTAAAGGTCTAGGCTTCTAGGATGTAGGTGACAGCCTCCCATCCCGTTCTGTGCTCTCTTGCTTGCTCCTCTTCTTTGGCAATGAAAATGTAATCAAAGTCACTGGGGCCCCAGCAGACCTCAACTTGTTGATTAGAATTGGATAAACTAGACAAATTCTGGTGGGAATGGAAGGCACTTATGATGACTACCTGGCATTTTTCTCTGCCCTTTTTTATGTACTTGTCACTGTATTTTCCCACATCAATCTCATAAAACATTCTTTTGCTCATGCTTGAAATATTGATATTATCCTACAGCAAAGATAAAAGCACATCACAGAGCAATATAGCTTGGTGATAGAATTATCTGCAATACACAGAAATCTCTACTGATGTTTAGGGCTGGCATGGTATTAAACACATTACTTCTGCTGACAGGCATTTTCATTTCCTTGCATCTTGCAGGTAGGGGAATTTGAAGGAAATCTAGTTTTCAGTTCTAGAATTGTTCAATAAAAAATGTAAAACAGAAATGCTGGTGGATATGGTAGCATGTCTTTAAATCAAAAGGAACTCAATGAAAGTTTTAAGTTTCAGAGAAACACTCTGTGTTTTTATGTGTATATACATGTGTCTGTATGTCTATATTACAAATACAGCTATACATAAATATTTATATAAATTTCACAACTATTCCATGTTTAAAAAATCTGAAAGGACTGGGGACAATCCAGTTAAAAATTAGTGTCAATGAACCTTGTGCTCCTTTGGTATGGGCTTTATGATGCTGTCTTTGGTAAGATCTTTACTCATTATTTCCTCCTTATGACTTTCTCCATATGCCATGCACAGAAAAAAAAGAGCTTCTGGCATAAATTTGGGATCTGCTTTTAAAATGACTGCCTTATATATAGGATGCCTGCTTCAATTTTACTGCAGTGGGATGTGTAGCAAATGAGGTAGGGGATTCCTGCAAGGGAGGGAGGCCTCTTGAGCAAAGCATTGATTAGGGAGCATCTTGTTCTTTTTCTCCCTCTTTCTTCCCTAGGGTCACAGTATGATGCCGGATAAGTTACTAAAATAAATATTTTCTCAGGCCATCCCTTAATTATGAGTTCCTTGCGTTCCGGTCACCAACTTGAGATTGCATAGCTTGGATAGAAACAATATTGAGCTCTGAAAACAGCAATCAAGTCAGCACTAAATGTGCTTCAAATGCGTAAGGTGATGTAAGGTGCTAAGCACTCTGTGTAATCAGAATTTGCAATCTGAAATTGCACGTTCAATACTAGTGAGCATTTTGACTTAATTCCCATGTTCCTGAGCTCTACATTTGTATAATGAGCCTATCACCTCAGAAAGGTGCTGTCCAAAGTAATTAGCTTTTGCAAAACAGTCCAGTGCTCTACTGAGTGGCGCCACAGAAAAGCCCATGTGGAAATAAATTACTCTTCAGAGCTGGATTAGTATAGCGTGCAGGAGAAGGGGCCACAAATGGAGCAATGAAGATAAAACATAGTATCAAGTTACAGCACCTTCAGCAGGTATTATTCTTCTTGTGTGCCGAATAAAGGAAAGGTTATGTCAAAAAGAGTAGCGTGTGATCATGCAGCTAGGGGCTGTATCAAAACATACACACATGAAAACCAGAGACTATTTCTATGCTGCATTAATGCAGGAATTTACACCTAGAAATCAATGATATTGAATATAATCGTGGTAGCTGTGTGTAGGATGGGAGAGAATCCGATCTAACAGCTGGGTCCTGGGGCAGAGACTGCTCCACTCCGACCATCTGTTCTGTCCCTCATTGCCTCAGCTCTGCTCTCCAGAAGTTGGAAATACATGCTTTCTACGTACTCTGCGGCATTAAATTTCTTTGGAAAAGTTTGATACCATACTTTGTACAAATATAAACTATTCCTACATGGTACACTATTTATGGAGTTGTGGATTTTGGAACAGTATTTTTGTATATTTGCAGGGTTACACTTTCATTGTAAGATAAAACTGAGTGTTCTGCTGCTGTACTGAATAGACCTAGAGCTGATCAGAGCATGCTGGGGTTTTCATATACCGCGTGGTTTAGGAAGATCAGGTCCTGCAGCCTAGAAGGCAGTAGCTTTGGAGCAGGAGACTCTGAGGTCTCTTCTTGCTGCCACTGCATGGCTAGGTGTTCTGCATGAATCTGGTATAAATTATTAATCAGCAAACCCTGATTTTTCTGTAACTGATAGATTTACAAAACTTTCGAAAATTTAGATGAATATAACCAAATATTTGTTTATGCCAGCATTTGTGACTACAGTGTCACAATGTGACTGCTATTTGCTAATAGGCCAGACTAGTGAGCATACAGAAAACAAGTGACACAAAAAAATTGTGCTTATCCTTAACTTTCGCTAGCAGTTTGCCTTCTCATTGCTAGCAGGCCACAAATTGTATTTAGTATGGGACTTACTGTAAATGCATACCTTTTGCTTGAGAACATCATGGAAGTGAATTATATGTGGGCTGCTGGGATCATGCTGGCCAGGGGTTCCTATAGCTGCTTTTGCAAGGGGACTGCTGAGGTTAAACTACATAGTTTTTGTAATTTAGTCTTTCCTGCTGGATATGACCTCAACTTTTCTCTCAGTTCTAAGCCACGACAGTTAGAAAAAAAAAAACAGTGCTTCCCTCTCATCAGAAGGTTGAGCATATTTGATCTGGTTAATTCCTAGGAGGTAAGAAAATACTTATAATTTTACAGAGTTTCTTTTAGAGCGAAAGGAGGACTGTTGTCACCATTTCCAGCTAGACTGGAACCTCCTGTCTTTGGAGATCTGTGGGAAAACAAGTTATTTTTCTTAAGAAGCACTGAACCAATGTAAAAACTTTCAATCCTATCTAAAAGGAACAAGCCAGGTTATCTCCTGCCATCCCTTTGACAGTGCCAGCTATGAATCTAATACATTAATATGTAGACTTTACATATAACCACACTCTACAAGCAAAGGTTGATCCTGTGCAGTGGAGTTACATTACCTTTTACATTACTGCTTGTTCTAGGTAGTGTTCAGGTCAGTGTTTTTGAGCATGGGTTTTTGTGTGGTAATTTATATTACGTGCAGGTTTCCGGGGAACAGCATGGGGGATCACATGGCTGTAGGTTGTGCAAAGCCTCTGTGTCCATCCATCATTTTCAAGGCAGCAGGAAAGCTCATTCCTTTTGCCAGACTTCAGCTGTAGGAGCTTGGATGTGCCTCCCCCTTGGAGCTCCTGCTGGCCTACCGCACAGGGAATACTCAGCATTCCTTCTGCATCCATTCTGCACCTGCCTGGCAGAGCACCAAGCTTGCACGAGGGCATGAGAGAAAGCATAACCTTGTTTAAAACTGCTCAGGCTCATCAGCAGACTGTGGTATTGCAGAAGACGAGAGGTAACATGGCTGCATAGTTCATCCTTATGCAAATAAGGTGCCAGCTAGCAATAGTGAAAACGGAGTGTTTCCTGAAATTGACAAATGCTGAAAGCAGCAAGGTAAAGAGACGGGGTTACTCTTGGCCCTTGTCCCATTGTAGCCCAGGGAGACAAGGAAGGAAAAAAGAAAAGGAACAGAGGTGGGTAGTCACAGGAGAGGAGAGACAGAGGAAGTAAGTCAGATTCCCAGGGGCAATTAGTTTTAGGAAAGCTAAGGCAGTGCAAGGGAGAGCACTGTTGCCTACCCAAATTTTTACCTAAATGAGAGCACTAGTAACTAGCAAAACAATTGTGCTTTAACTTTTCATGTTCTCACTCCAAAGGCAAATAAATGCATATTTAAATGACTGCAACAGTTAAACACTGCTCCAGTGAAGTAGCATTCTGTTACATCTGCCTAGCAAACACCTGGATGTGCCTCTGCAGAAAGAGATTTTGAAATGTTCACTGATCAAGAATTCTGGTTTGGTTTTAAATGTAAGATGTCTTTTTATTGCTAGTGCGTAATTTAATTTTGAGGCCACTCGTGTCTGACGTGTATCTTAAAATCTGAGCTCCTGCAGGCACATGGTGTGTCATTGTATCTGCTCATTTAATTTTTCTGAAAAGAAATTTTCTAGCTATTACAGATGAAAGCATGAAAAAACAAAGCAAAAAAACAGTTTACCTCTTGCCTTCCCCAAATCCAAAAGGAAAAGGCAAATAAAACAAATGCTACTATGTTAAAAAAGAAATTTTTTTAAAAATCACACTTTTTTGCACTGGAGGGGCCAGCTCCCAAATTTGGACTTCAGAGGTTGGTAGTTTTACTATTCTGAGCTTCTGCATTGCAGCCTGGAATGCAAAGGCCCACATTTCTGCTTGGGAACGGGCAGACTGTGGCAGATGGTGAAAAAGGAAAATGACCTTTGTAAGACTTCATTTTTCCAGTATAGAAGATTTCTCTTGAGTTGGGTGTTGGAAGGGACCTGAGAATAGAGTAGGTTGCAGTGGAATCATGTGCAAGGGTTGCTTGCAGAGGGTTCATTTGCAGTGAACCTGAGGTTCTCCTTCTGCGATGCCAGCTCTCCCAAATTCAGTGTCTGACTCAGCTCTTATGGGTTAAGTTGCAGCATTCTTGTAGGTTATATGAGTTGCATGCATTCTTGTAGATTATATAATGACTTGAAGACTAAGTTTTTTCTGACTAAATACCATCCCATTTTGGGACTACACATCTCATTGACAGTGGTGCAGGATACTGTAATGCATTAACACAGTTCTGCTCCTACTGCTGCATAGTAACACCATTTTGCAGTATGTTTCAGGTGTGATCATTTCTTTAAGCCCTATACTTGACTGTAGAACAAAATGGGATGCTTCTCCTGACGTCTTTCTGGTAAGATCAGAAATGCAATCTATGGTCCAGAGCTTGCTTTTTTTGCTTTTTTTTTTTTTCTTCCCCCCTCAAACTGAGAACACTGAGAAATGAGCCAAACCAAGAGAAAGGAGTGACCTTTGGGATGATGAAAAGACCAGGGTTCATTGTACTAAAAGGGAAGGAGCTCATTCATTGAGGCCGCTAAGCAGAGCTGGACTCTGCAGTTCTCCCTAATTCTCCAGTCTGTAGGCTAGCCAGTGCTGTGCGCCCTCATCTCTTATCACACAGCTCCCATGATGATTTACCACACCACCCGTCTTTCTCAGCATGGCATCTCTACAAGAGTCATATCTATATGAGCACGACTGTGGAAGCTTGAGCTGTTCCTACTCGCCCCTTTCTAAACGAAGTTGTCCGAGCTGCGCTGTTTGCGGCAGGGCTGGTGTTTCGCCAGGGCCTCGGCACTGCCTTTTCTGTGGGAGTGCTGCAGTCTCTAGGGTCACAGCTCCTGAGGATTAGTCACCGTCTTCAATCTCACGCTAACAGAAAAAAAAACCCAAAGCAATGAATAGGCTTCAAATGCATTTAAAAAAAAAAATGAGAGAGCCCCTCTGTTCTGTCCCAGAAAGGCCCCTTAGGTCTGCTCATGGCATAGCTGGTAAAGCTGGAGTTTTCAGCCTTGTCTTTACCTACGTGATTACCCTTCCTCCTGGCTTCCCTGGGCAAAGCTGTGCCCTGCACTATGCAGAATGCTGCTGCAGAACACCAGGACCTCTGCTGTGGGTCACTGCAGTCAGCTGGCCCCAGGATTAGTGAAGGGCAATGGTCTGAGAAAGTGTGTGCCTTTTTAATTAAAAAAAAAAAAAAAGAAAAGAGCATTCAATTTTAGATACAGGAGAGAGAAACATTTGGAAAGCTTTTCACTTAACAAGGCTCTTCTGTGACATTTAGATGCATTTATACAAGTTAAAAAGGAATTTGGCACCTTCCCACCTCACTCAGCAGGCTTAGAAGAAAAAAAGCAAATAAAAAGACAAGATTACTTGATATGTTGCTTTGTTTTGTTCACATGGAGTGTTGTGCCCGTTGATGTTGGCTGAGTACTATTACAGCCCACAAAGGGCCTTGACAGAGGAGTCATATTCAGTCGGGACCAGGGCTTGCTTTCTAATGAGGAAAGATAATTATCGTGCCAATCTCTAGTTGCTTTTTACTGGGCACATTTAATCTGAGGGAAGATAGGAGCATCTTCTGTCTAATACAGACTTGAGAGCAGGGCCAGCAGGTGTAACAGAGTAATCACTCTGAAGCATTTGTTCATTATTTCCCAGAAAGACAGAGGGGAAAAGTCTTTGTGTCACCATCTCTCTCTGTCTTCACTGCTCTTGAGTTCAACTTGTGCAGTTTGACCGTGGTGGCCCCACTTCTCCAAGCACCTTTAGATCCTATCAGAAATGCTCTTGACAAGCATTTATTACTAGGTTTGACAAGCAGGTAGTCTCTCTCCCCCACACCCCTTTTCTGTTTGAAAGAAAAGATCTGAGATGTGTTTGATGGGAACCTGATGATGTGCAGTGTGCTCTGAGGCATCTACTCCCTTGGCTGTAGAGCTGTGTGGGCATGATTGTATGCTTGCTTATGTTTTTGTACATGATAAATTACCTCCATAGATGTGCATGATACCTATCTGGGTTCATATGCATGAATGTACATGTTCTTTTCATTGAAAACACACAGGTGCCCATCCCAGGGGAGTGTACAGATGAGCACATGTTCTAGGAGATTATTTTTATATACCTGAGTGCATTCATGTCTACAAGTCTATGGCTTCTGATTATATGGGAACTCTAAGACTACAGGGCCAGCTCTAACATTGAGAATTTTCTTGAGAATTCTCTTGTGTCTTTTTGTGTCATGTCACAAAGTCATGGAGCTCCTGTTTTGCACACTTCTTCGTAACATAGATTATCTCACTGATCCTGTTTACCACATGGTCCCTCAGTCACATCAGAGAGGTTGCCACTGGGTTGGGAATAAGTGGCTCTGGATAGCGCTGTATAAACTGATTTTGCCTCAGGGAAGAAGGCAAACAGAACTAGGTTGTGAAATACAACTTTAGGAAGATGCATCTTCCTTTTAGGACGAGGTATTGGGATTTTCAAGCAACTTGGTCAGGTATAGAAGCTTGGAAACATCTCCAGCTAATGCTTAAAATGTAATTTCAATAAGATTTAACTTATGTTGTTTTTTACTTTACAGTCAGTTCTTTTATAACGTCTCAGCATTTTCTGTTTTCAACATGCCATAGGTTTCTGCAGTAGTGGAGGTGCATGTTGAACATGAAGACAACTGGTGGGACAGTTGTGCTTTAGATACTGGGAAAGTGGGTGTTGCATGTTAACTGGATTACTCCAAGATCAGTAATGGAAAAGTTGTCAGAATTCACTTGCCAGCTTTAGCTATCAGCATTGACAACTCATTGCAGCGAATGAAAGGGTACAAACCTCACAAGCCTGCAAGTTTATGATACCTGCAGCTTATCACTGCATTGGTTTATGTATGGTTCAAGATCTTGTCCTTGTATACTACTAGATCAAGACCAGTATATCTTGATCCCACAGTCCACTGAATAGGCAGTTTTTCTTGTACTGTAGGGAAGTCCAGCAATGGGGAAGAGAAACACCCTGACCTCTTTTGATTCATTCACACTATCCCCTGCAACACAAATTTCTCTAAACACGGGATGAGGCACTAAAGTCACACTGTTGGCTCTGAGGGGAGAAATCTGTGAGTAAATCTTATTGATTTACATTCCAGTGTCCAGCTGCTGAAATAACTGTTAAAATAAGTGTGTCTAATTCTAGCTTTTGAAACAGCTGGGCAAAGTGTTGGCTGTGTTTCAGCATCTTTTGCTTAAAGAGAAGGCAGGTGGCATTCTGTGAACATGCTGCTATTGAATTAGAGAGATCTATTAATATTGGTGAGTCAACTTAACTTAATTATCTCAACCTGCTAACGAGAGCACTTGGGAAAGGACTGGAGAAGAGTGACAGGGTACCTTGAATAAACCAAAAGGG